>NW_007249651.1:263593-283570 GCF_000164805.1 Carlito syrichta | reverse complement strand
TAATGGGCCGAGTGAAATGTTAGATAAGTTAGGTCCATACAGTCCCTGCGTATGAAGTAACCTGAGCTGGCAGGCAAAGGGTTACAGCCCTTTAAGTTTCCATCCCAAGGTATGCTTAGGAAAGCTTGTTTGCTTAACATTTACATAACATAACATGGTCGTTATGGGACAACAAAAGCCAAACTTAACGAAGTTTTAAATATGAATGCTGCAAACCCATACAGTGAATGTGGGGTAGAAAATCATATACTAAATCTGGGAATTTATAAAATATCACAAGCTTATTATAGCAAGGCAGTTACTTTTATAAAAGTCTTTGTTCCCTGCAGGTTTACATAGCCACTGTGTGTAAATTATCACTGGGATAAAAACCGGTAATAGAGAGCAGCTGGCGCCTCTGAGTCTGCTGCCACCTTGTAGGAATGTCTGAAAGGGGCTTATCGTTTTATCATTTACATCCCATTGTAAAAGCATAAGTTAGTCTGCTAATTTGGGGCTGACAATGCTTAACCCAAGAGTTCTAAATACAAACACTGCTTAAAACCCGACATATGCCTAATTCTACGGGGTCTGAGGTAGGATTTAAAGTACTAAAATTTCATAAAATACATGAGGTAGGAATACACAAAATATATAGTAAACATGAGGTGAGGATATATGAAATACAGTGAACTAAATGCTACTTTTACAGCAAATAAGTTTCTTGGTTTCCTGGGTCTCTCAATAGCATGCTCTTAACCTAAATCTATTGTTGTCCTCTCATCCCCAGGGCATCCAAAAACAAAAAAAAAATCCAAAAATATAGTGAAAGAAATAGACAGGAACTAAATGGTATGCTAGAAAATATTAATGAATCACAAAACTTAACTGAATAGATGCATAGGGGAACAAAAAACATATAAGACAAACACAAAATAAATAGCATGATGAAGAATGTGGATTTTATATTTCAGACAATTAAAACAAATTTAGATGGATCAAACTTTATGATCAAAGAACAGAGATTGGAAGAATGTTTTTTAAAAAAAGAAAAACATGATCCAACGATATGATGTTTATAAGAGACACACTTGAGATTCAAGGACACAAATAGAAGTAAACAGATGAAAAAGAGGTATGCCTTGGAAATAGTAATCAAAAGAAAACCTAATTCAAAGCCAAATTCTTACATTTATAATGAGAAATTCTTCTTCCAAAGAAAATCAATTTTTACAGCACTTAAAAATCTTAATACATTTTAATTTATATGGGAAACTATGTCTAAGCCTGCATGTTTAAAGGCATTAAATATGCACATATATGAAATCTTATTTTTAATCAAAGCAGGAGCCACTCCAGGATACTCTTTAAAAGCAAACAATGAAAAAGTTGTACACCCCTGTGCCAAGTGCACACACCCCTAGAAAAGTTGCTGCCTGCCTTTACTAAGTCCCTGGTGCTGTAAGAGGGTGCCTATCCTTTCAGGAACCCCTGAGAGCACATGGCTCACCTTCCTCTTATCCATTGCCCCGAAATCCATTTCTTATCATAACAACCTTGATGGAGAAAGCCAATGTTCCCAGGTTCGTGCCAATCCCCTTCCTAACTTGGTGCCAGCACAAGTCTGGGGGAGAAACTGGCCCAGGACAGAATCTGCTCATGAGACGGGCAATGCCCGACCCCCACAGAATCAGAATGTCCCGGGGAATGCCTCTGCCTGAAAGGGTTGCTGTTTCTGCTTCCCTACCTCCTCCCCCAAGACCCAGGCCATCACGTTGGGCCTCTCTGTCTTCAGACCCGGCCCAGCCCTTCCTGTTCTCTAAAGAAGGGTGTTTGCAGGGCCAGCACCCTCAAGGACAGACTCACCCAGGCTGTTGTCCTGGGTGAGAAAGGAGAAACATGCTTCCCCCTCTTCATTTGCACCTCTGCCCATCCACAAGAGCCTTCGGGGCCCAGCACTCTAGGCCACAGCCTGACCTCCAGGGAGAAACTGACACCAGTGCTGAGGAGCCCGACATTACCACCTCTCCCCCATCCTTCAGCCAAAACACCCGGGCCCATTCCAGTACATGCTGTCTAGCTCCCATCACCTGATTCTGAGAAAACCACTACTTGCCTTAAATAACCACTACTTTCCTCTTCTTGGCCCGGCAAGTTCCTCCTTCAAAAGCTTGCATGGTCAGTCACCTTTCTGTGACGACGCTTGGCGTTTCTTTCTCCAGATCACGTCTCCCAAACTAAGGAGTCACCCCTCACAGCATCCCCCAAGCTAGATGTGCTCAAGCCACATCCCTAAACTCTCACTCCTGCCCCAGCAGCAAAGCGCACCACTTCTTGCTTTGGCTACCTTGGCACACGGTGCAGGCATGACAGTGACCTGTGACAGGCACCCAGCCACGGGCTCCCCAAGGGAAGAGATCCCTGCCAGGGGCCTCATTCTAGAGACTGGGAACTGAAAGCAGACCAGTGGAGCATCCTTCCTTGTTCCTCTGCGAAACCGTGCGAAAGCAAGCAGAAGTCACTCGAGTTTCTTGTGCTGGGAAATACCAACTCCTAGGAGACAGGACGGCCCGCGGCTGAAAAGGCTTTCTCCCCCGCTCCGCCATCCAGACCCAGCGCAGGCCCCTCGTCTCACCCCAGTTCAGAGCCACTGTGTCAGCCACTCTGCCTGACTGCAATTCACTCACTGCCCTGTCCGGTCCCTATCTGGGGCCTTCCCCGTGTTCCTCTGTCTGAGACACTGCTAAGACTCACCAAGGGGGTATGCTCTCTTATTGCCATGGACATTATTCTTAATGGACTTTGTTTCGTCTGACCAATAGACTTTCTTGGAGAGTTTTTAAGCTTTTAAGACTTGGAAAGGCGGTAAAGAATCCTGTCCACTGTCAAATAGCCGTGAAGCGGCAGAGCCGTGTCCTGTGGACCCGGGGTCTGTCTCGTGCGCAGCAATGACCTCTCTTTCAAAAGGACACGAATGTGTCTCATGTGTCTAACTGCGTGTGTGCATCCTCCACTAACCTGTGAGGCCCCAGAAGACCCCAGCAGCATGCCCTGAACAAAGCCACGCCAGCACGTGCTTCCTCAGTGTGCTCAGGAGGCGGGCAGATGCCTCTGCACCCCAAAAAGCCAGTCCAGCATCCTGAGAGTTCTGCCTCTTGTCCCACTGACATAAAACACCTCTCACCTGTTGGTCGTTAGCAAAATAATTCCGCCAGCATCTGGCCTTCTTGTGATATAAGGGAAGGGGATGAACAGGAGGGTCCAAGAAGTATAGGGGGGATAGAAACAAGAAAACGGATCAAAGGGAGGTTCCGTGACAGCCTGAGGCAAGGCATGGTGGTAATCACAAACGTGGGTTCAACTGAATCCCGGTCCAGACATTATCAATCATGTGACCTTAAGGATGCCTTTTCCCCTTCCCGAGACTGCCTCTTCACCTGTGGGACCGGAGTAATAATAATGTCTGTCTCACCGAGCTGCTGTGAAAATAAGATTCAGAAATTGATATAAAGTTCTCAGCACCACACATGACACAGGGTAAAGGCGTGTGGCCACATATAATATGCGTGGAAGGTTTACGTGATGACCATCGGGTAAGAAACACTGCCAAGAGGTGCCAGGCAAGTGAGCCCTCACGTGCGTGCTGCTCCGTGAGCAAGCATGGCAGACAAAGAACACGGGTGTCGACTGCCAGAGCTGCTTTTGCAGAGGGTGGAGCTGGTCACAGGGAAAGCCCTGAGGGCTGGGCCGGGTGTGGAGAGAGCAGGCAGGAGACAGGGAGGGAGAGCGACCTGACCTGGGATCTTCTGGGCAGCGGAGAGGGCGTGGGTGAGGAGAGCAAGGAGGCTGGAGCGGAGGACCTGCTGAGCAGCAGCCTTCCCGACACCACGTCCTTCGGCGAGGTCTACCAGACTCGGGGATGCTCAGGGACAGCTGTCCCTCGGAGGGACTTGTGTTCTGCCGTTCTTCCTTGAGGAGCACGCCTACATAGCAAGCCGGAAGGTGAGACTCAAATCTAAAATCCTGGGACTCCTCGCAGTTCTGAGCCAGCCCATAACCACAGCGGGGGCACCTGCCTCGGGCCTCGGGTCTCAGCCTGGCGGCTCCTCCCCCCACGCCTGCGCCACCCTGCACTGTGGGGCCAGGCTCCTGCAGTGGCAGGCGCTAGAGTCCACCTGCCCACGCTCCATCCACCCCTTGCATGGTCCACTCAAGCCCTCTTCAGGCATCAGATGCACACCCGGCTATCACAGGCCACCCTCAGAAGCACGGGCCCAAGCGAGAGGCCCACTCAGGCCAGGAACAGGGTCTCTGGGTCGAAGGAAGGGGTGCGGTCTCCAAGCAGTCAGCCTTCCTTGGCCCCCGTGCTGCTGGTGCCGTGGGGAGGGCACAGCTGGAACGAAACCAGAGTGGGCCCCCCAGGAACGCAAGCGCCTCCCTGGTTAAGTTCTACGGGCAAGATTCATAGAAAGGTGGCAGATTTTAAAGTCCACTGGAGACTGTGTCGCTCGGATGCCTGCTCAGCGCAACAAGCTTCAAGAAATGGAGAAGTGACCTGTTATTTCTGAGACTCGATCTCCTCCCCGTGAGATGACAACGGTGACAGGGTGGTCTCTGGCTCGTGAATTTGAGGGAGTATTTCCAGGAACAGGATGACTGAGCAGGGCCTTAAGGAAGAAGAGAAGGTGCTCACGGAGCCACGCGGGAGGGTGCAGGTGGTGAAACAGCAGGGGTGGCGGGAGCCCAGCGGGTTGCCAGCAGGGCCCGCAGGAGAGGAGGAGAGCTGCACAGTGAGTAGGGTCGGGGGTAATGACCACCACTTTTGCAGGCGCCTCCCCTCGTCGCATTCATCACCCCGTGGCCACCCCAGCACACTCCTCTCTGTGATCCCTGCGCAGGCCCAAGCTGATCGACAGGCACCGTCAGACCTGCAGACCCGCTGGAGGACGGCCCCCTGGAATCCAGCTTGCCAGTAAGAGAGGGGAGGGCCGGGCTCGGTGGCTCAGCCTGTCATCCCAGCAGTGTGGGAGACCGAGGCAAGTGAATGACCTGAGCCCGCAGGCTCGAGATACACCTGGGCAACTTGGCGGGACCTCATCTCTACAATAAATCAAAAATTTATTGTAGCAAGCACCCGTAGTAATGGCTACTTGGAAGGCTGAGGCGGGAGGATCGCCGGAGCCTGGCAGGTCGAGGCTGCGGTGACCGGGAGCGTGCCGCTGCACTCCAGTCTGGGCGACAGAGTGGAGTGCAGTGGCACACTCAAAAAAAAAGGACAGGGGAGGCTGTGGTGACCAGGGGCACGGGTTCAGGCCTCCTCCACTGTGCCATGGCTGCTCCCTCCTCTCAGCAGCCCTCTGGCCCTGGTGCTGGAACGCTCTTCAGAACGTCAGAAACCTCAGGCCCCTCCAACCAATCCAGAACTCTGCCGGTTTTATTTTTATTTTATTTCGGTGTCTTCCAGGGCTGATTATTCTCCACGATTCTAAAATGCCATCAATTCTATTTTTCATGCCAACCATTCTGCTTATAATAATACTACTCTTTAAGTGCCCATGGGGGACGTTAAGACTATAAGAACTGATTGCATTAAAAGCGTCATTCAACTGAGCTTGAGTGAAACTGAACCAACAACTAATCTGGCTAATTCTAGTATAGTCTAGTTTCACGGAAACACCACTTGGACTTTTTTGACTGGGACAGCAGGCTTAGACAGAGAGACAGCAGACTGATCTGGTGACAAACTTCTCCCCCAAGAACTGACCAGTGAGGGTTCCGTGTCCAGCGAGCGGGAGCCCTTGCAATGCCTCGGATATTTGCAGAGCTGCTAAGAACTTGCCCTCATATAGGCAGCTAATTTGCTCCTCAGAGCACGCTTGTGGAATAGACAGAAGTTGTTTGTACACCCACTGCTTGAGTCAGAAAGCCAGGCACAGAGACGTGAGTTGAGCCTCCCAAGGTCATATGACCAGTTTGCAGCACAGGTAAAATGAGAGCCCCGTGCCTGCCCAGGCAAGTAAGCCTTGTGGTCAATCTTTTTTTTCTTTTCTTTTCTTCTTTCCTTTTCCTTTTTGTGGAGGCTAGTGGTAAATATTTTTATAAACAAAGATTGCATATATTTATGGTGTACAATACAATTGGTAAAAATAAGTATACACTGTGGAAGGGCTACATCAAGTCAATGAACATATCGATCACCTCATGTCATTTTTTGTGGCGAGAACACTTAAAATCTACTCTTAACAACTTTCGTGTGTACAATACACTGTCATTAACTGTAGTCACCATGAGGATCTATCCCCCATCTTTAACTAAAATTTTGTCTCCTTAGACCAATATCTCCCCCAGGCTCTGACAACTGCCATTCTGCCCGCTGCTGTTATGTGTTTGTCTCTTTTTGATTCTGCGTTTGAATGAGATTATGGTATATGTCTTTCTGTGTCTGGCTGATTTCACTTAATAAAATGTCCTCCGGGTTTGTCCATCTTGTCACAAATCGCTAGAGCTTCTTCTTTTATAAGGCCAAATAGTACTTTGTTGCATATTTGTGCCACATTTCATGCACTGATGGGCACTTAGGTTGATCCCATGTCTTGGCTATTGTAAATAATGCTGCAGTGCTGGATTTGGCACTGACCTACCCCATATGTATATCAATGGCTTCATGAAACCCTGCTGGCCGGGTTTACTGGTGGCTCAAAGCAGGAAAGATACTGGGTGACAGACGTTACTCCAATGGGGTCTAAAAGCCCACAGTAAAAGACAGAGCCTCGAAAACCGGATCCTGGGCCTGACGTTGGATCCGCCGCACAAAATAAGAAATGAGGCTGGTTTAAGTGAACGGTGACGCCACATGATCAAATGTTAAACGAGGGAAAGCCACGTTATGGGAGGTGCAACAAGACAGCGCCGCTCTCACCGACCAGATCATCTGCAGAGCGCGGCACTTGTGACTGAAAAGGGAGGGTGCCGAAACACCCACACACGCCCTCATTCGTAGCTGCGGCTGAGGACAACTTCAGCCCCTCTCACAGTGCAAGGAAGCCGAGATCTGCAGAACGGGGCATGCCGGATGAGGAGCAGAGGGCAGCAAAGACAAGCTGTCCCGCGGGCGCAGAGGTCGGCTGGCCCTCCTGGAGGTCCGATGAATCCTTCCAACCTCCTGCCTGTGCCTGGTGTGGTTCTCACTTGCGCTCACCAGAATCACAGCCACCCTTTCCACGGGGACTTCAAGCCTGATCACCAAGGGTTGAAACCACAAATCTGAAGCTCACAGATGCAAGGGTTGCCGTCTTACCCCTTAAAAAAAAAGCAGAACAACCGGGGGGGGGGGACAGGAAGGCCTCCTAAGAGCAGGGGACAGAGCAGCCTCCTTGGTGAATGCCACAGATAAAAAGCATCAGCCTCAAGAATTTGTGTTAGTAGAAAGCAAACACCTCTAAGGCGAGCTGGGAGCTCCGCTGAATATGCAGTGTGGCACCTCTAAGACTTTGTTCCCCGGGAAGGAAAGGTCAGGAGTGAAATAATATATGTGTTTACTAGATAAGATGTGGGTGATTTTTCCATGACTTTAGCTGCAGGCATGGCTGTGTTAGACTGCTGACTTCATCATTGTTAGCCACCACTAAGAAAGAAGAAAGAAAGAAAAATTTAAAAAGGAAGAGTTGCCCAGAATACTAGAACCAGCCAGCATGCAGGTACAGAATTAGAGGAAGCGGCCGCCCAGCTGCTTCTGAGAGTCTCCATGGTTGACAGCCGTGGGCTGGATCCAGCCCCGCAAAGTGGCCAGAAATGAATCGGGGTCCTGAAGGGAGATCTGCGAGTGGTGGGTGAAGGGCCTTGGACTCTCTTGGTTGCTGAAGAGCAGAGCGTATGTTTTACGGGGGACAGACGGGCAGCCTCGAGAGCTCATCGCTCCTGAGCTGTGTGGCTCTGAGTGCATGTCGAGGCAGGACAGGTCCATCAGCAGCATGGTGATGCTCGGGCGGGCATGGCTCTGTGCTCTGGGGAGCAGAGGCGGTGAGAGGAGCAGGGATTCTGAAATGGTGGACCCAGGGCTGGCCTGGATTGGCCCTTTTGCAAAACCACTAGCAAAAATTATCTGGAGGTCTGAATTCTCTGAATACGCTTCTGCAGAACCCTGGACACACACCATACTTGAACAATCTGAGGAGGATTTATTCAGAGAAAGTTGCTGCCCTTGAACAGAACAGTGGGGGCTGACAGTATCATAACCCACCCCGCACGCACCTGCCTCACCTCACCCCGTGGGGACCTGGAAAGCCAGCAGCCTCGGAGCTCCAGTTCCTGCGAATATCAGCCACCTGGGAACCTTCAGAAAAAGGAAAGTTAGATTCCGAGTGTCTTAAGATGTTCCATTCTCAGGATACTGTTATTGATTGGCTTACCTGGCAATCTGTGGGAGAAACCCACTCAAAAGCCATCTCTCAAGACATTCATGATAAGTGCTTAAATGTTACAGCTGCCTGGGGCTGTGACGCCCGCTGAGCCAAATGTGACCCTGCCAAATCCTTAAAAGGCACGGCACTCCAGCCTGGGAGACAGAGTGAGACTCTGATTCAAAAAAAAAGAAAGGAAGGAAGGAAGATACAGGGAACAAAAGGCCTGACAGGGTGGGGGAGGGTGGGGTATGAATTTGAAAGATCTGATTTTTCCTGGGGATCTAGAAGGGCTTCTGTGTGTAGGGCTGTGCATAGGCCCAGGTATGACGTGAGAAGTGAGCAGGCCCTAGGCTCTCAGCAGCTAACCTTGAGGAGCCATGCAAGTGGTAAGTGAACGCTAAGACTGAGTTACAAACTGTCTAAATGTTGCAGGTGTGCCTCAACTATCACACAGGGTCTCTCAGCAAATGGTGGAAGACTTTCTGGTTCAAGGCACTTCAGGAAATCTCCGGATGATTGTTACAGCTGTCTGCCAAGATAACTGAGCAGAAACGTCACTGGCTGCAAACCACAGGGTATTCAGACTCCACAAATTAGTCCCCCAAAATCACTTAATAAACAAACAGCAACAAGAGAAACAAAACAACAAAAACAGCAGCAACAACACACTGTTTTTTGGAAGGAAGAGGAATCTGATTTTCAGAGTTGCCACACTGTACTATCAAAAATATCCAACTTCCAAGAAAAATATATGAGACATGCAAAAAAAGGAAAGTATTGACCATTGGTGGGGGGGGCAGCCAATAGAAACTTTCCATGAGGAGGTAGAGACATGAAACTTCCTGAAAAAAACACTTTAAATCCGCTATTACAGCTACGTTCAAAGAACCGAAGAAAACCATGTGTAAAGAATAGAAGGAAAGTATGACAATAGTCTCATCAAATGTACACTATTAATAAAGAGATAGATATTAGAAAAACACCAAATAGAAATGTTGGGCCATTGCCTTGTTGAGCTATGGCCAGGCCATGTTTTCGTAAGCTTTGGCCCCCTTCCCTGCCTTGGGGAGGTGACACACCTCTTTCTCGCCTCTGTAATTTACTTTTAAATAAACTATATTTTCTAATCTAAAAAATAGAAATAAGAAAGAAAGAAATTCTGGAGTTGAAAACTATAATAACTGAAATGAGATCATCACTGGCAGGGCTCAACAGCAGATAAGACCTGTAGATGAAAGAATCCGTGAGGTTGAAGACAGGTTGAAGGAGATTATGCACTCCAAGGAACAGAAGAGAAAGGACAGCATCTCAGAGGCCCGTGGAACACCACCACGTGTTGTGTGCGTTGTGAGAATCCCACAAAGCAGAAGGCGGGCACAGAAAGGATATCTGAAGAAATAACAGCATGGATCTTTACAATTTCGTGACAAACGTTAATTTGCACGTCCAAGAAGCTCAGTGAACACCAAGTAGGATAACCTCAAGAAGAGCCACATCTTAATCTTCCATACCCTCAAGAGAATCTTGACAGAGAATAAAAAAGGACTCATTGTGGGCAAGGTTCCCTCAGCTGTCTGATCGTCAAAAAGCACAGAAGCAAGAAGGAAGCAGATGACATATTTAAGGCTCTGAAAGAAAGGGTTGTAAAACAGTAACTTTCCAATGATAAGACAAGTCTTTCCAAAACAGAAATGTGGACATTCCCGGATGAAAAACAAACAAACAAAAAGAGACAACTTGTCACTAGTCCCCTTGCCTAACAAAAATAACAAAAAAGACTAAAGTGGAAGCTTAATTAAGAATCTACAAAGGCCTAAAGAATCATATCATGAACACTGGAGACTCAGAAGGGGTAGGTTGGGAAGTGGAGAAGGGATGAAAACTTGCATCACGGGTACCATGTGCACAAGTGAGGGTAACAGGTACGCTTAAAGCCCAGACTTCTTCTCCACTATACAATGAATTCCTGAAATCAAAAACTGTGTGTAATCCCTAAAGCAATTCCAATTTAAAAAATAATAATTACTAAAAAATGCTAAAGGGAGTAATTCAGGCTGAATTGAGAGGACACTATATAGTAATTCAAATGTACACAGAAAAACTAAGAACCGCCAGTAAAAATGACAAAATATGTAGATATAAAAGACAGCATATAGGTGTTTTTCAAATTTTTTGAGGGATAAATGACAAACGAAAATTGTATATATTTAAAGTGTACAATGGGATGATTTGGTGCATGTATAGTCTTTGAAATGATCGCCACCATCAGGCTAAGGAATGCATCCATCACCTCACATGGTAAGCTTTTGTGTGTTATCTGTTTTGTGTGTGTGTGTGCGTGTGTGTGTGTGTGTGTGTGTGTATGTGTGTGTGTGTGATGAGAATACTTACTGTCTACTCTCTTAGCAAATTTTAGGTATACAATACATTATAATGAACTATATTCACCCTGCTGTACATTAGGTCTCCAGAATGTATTCATCTTATACTGTCAGCCTGTACCCTTTGGCCAACATCTCCCATTTCTATCATTCCTAGCCCCTGCCAACCACCATTCTACTCTATTACTGTGAATTCAACTTTTTTTAGATTCCACATAGCAGTGAGATCATGCAGTACTTGTCTTTCTATGTCTGGCTTATTTTACTCAGCAGAATATCCTCCAAGTTCATCAATATTGTCATAAGTGGCAGAATCTCCTTCTTTTTTAAGGCTGAATAAAATAGCCCATATACATCACATTTTCTTTATCCACTCACCCACCAACAGATGCATATGTTGTTCCATATCTTGGCCATTGTGAATAATGCTGCAATCCACATGGGAGATATTTCCTTGAGAGAGTAATTTTATTTCCTTTGGATGTGTACTCAGAAGTGGGATGCAAAGTGCAAAAATCCTCAATAAATACTAGCAAACCAAATTAAACAGCACATTAAAATCATCATATGCCCTGATCAAGTAGCCTTTATCTCTGGGAGGCATATAGAAATCAATTCATGTGATACATCAATAAATGTGATACTTCACATTAACAGAAGGGACAGAAATCGTATTATCATCTCTTGATCATTTCAATGGTTGTTGAAAAAATTATTTAACAAAATTAATTATCCTTCCATGATTAAAAAAACTCTCCACAAAATAGATATAGAAAGAATGTACCTTGATGCAATAAGGGTCATATATCATAAGCCCAATTTAATATCTTACTCCACAGTGAAAAGTTGAAGGCTTTTACTCTAAGATCAGAAACAAGAGTAGGATATTAAATCTCAATTCCTGTTCAATGAAGTACTGAAAGTCCTAGCTAGAGCAACCAGGCAAAAAATAGAAATGAAAGCCATCCAAATCAGAAACAGAGAAGTAAACACATTTTTTGGTAACTCGTCTCCTGTCTGATATAAAAGACAGCAGCATGAAACAATTATTAGAATGTTGTACTGATTAGTTTGGAACTAATAAAGAGGGCAACCCCCTTGGGTCCCCTCCCATTGTGGGAGCTTTTCTGTCCTTTCAGAAAATCCTGCATTCTAGCCAGGCTTGGTGGCTCAGCCTGTTAATCCCACGCTTTGGGAGGTTGCCTGAGCCCGCGGGTTTGAAACCCACCCGGGCAACTTGGCGAGCCCTCAGCTCTATGATAAATCAAAAATTAGCGGGGCATGGTAGCGCGCGCCTGTAGTTCCAGCTACTTGGAAGGCTGAGGTGGAAGGATCGCTGGAATCCAGCAGGTCGACACTGGTTTGGCCATAAGCATGCCACTGCACTCCAGTCTGGGCGACAGAATGAGACTCCAACTCAAAAAAAAAGAAAATCCTGCTTTCTAAAAAAAACTGGTTAAGATGCAGTAGTATGACAATAATAACTCAAAGGAGAAATGGAGCAATATCAAAGAAAAATGTCTATATACAATCTAACTAAGCTAGTATTAACCCAGGTTAGAATGTTATACATTAAGATGTTAATTGTGATATCCATTAATATCCATTAAGACTAACTAAAAACACATAATCAAGAAAACAAAGAGGGAATTTAAAGCTGCATTAGAAAGTTTTTACTTAAGACAAAGTGTTACAGCCGAAGTGTGAGAAAGGAATCGCCACACACTGAGAATCGAATTTTGAGTCCTTCACTAGTGGCGGTCAAGAGCGGACTTATGTCCAAATAAGTCTCCATCCTGAACAGAGTAGGCAGGGCTTTAGGGCAAAACCCACAATTTTATCAGAGTCAGGGGAGTGCAAGCAGGAAATTTTCAATTACAAAACAGTTGTAGAACAGTTTATCTTGAGTAGTTACAGAACGGCTTATCTGGGTTTCCTGCCTAGCAGGATGCGATTTACTGCTGACTGGAAGACTGGGGTAGTCATATGGAGAAGGGATGAGGGGAGAACTGGGAGGTTAACATGTGAACAGTCATTTCTAAAGAAAGGCAGCAAGAGCAATTAAAAAACAAAAAGTAAGGCATATAGAAAACAAGTAGCAAAACAATAAATATAAATTCTGCCTTTTCAGTAATGACATTAAATGCAAACAAATTAAACATTTCAATAAGAAGACAGAGTTTAGCACAGTGCATAAAAGTAAAAATAGCATCCAGGTATATTCTGTCTACGACACATTTAGATTAACAGAAATAAATAGACTGAAAGTAAAAGCATGAGCTATAATATGGCATGACAACAGTAAGCAAAGAGAGTTGGAGTGTCTACACTAACACCAGAAAAAGACACATGGTTTTCAAGAACACATGGAACATTCTCTAGTATAAACCATATGGTAGTCTATTAAAAAGTCTCAATAAAGTAAGAGCTGTAATTATACAAAATGTGTTTTCCTGCCACAACGAATTAATCAGAAATCAATAACAGAAGGATGATTGAGAAATGCACAAGCATGTGCAAACTAATAACACACTCCTAAATAGCCCAACACATCAAACAATAAATCACAAGTAAAATGGGACAATATTTTGAGATGGATGAAAATGAGAGCACAATACACCAAAAGTGTGAATTGCAGCTGAGAGAAAGTTTTATGGCCATAAACACATATTTAAAAGAAAAACAAGAAAGCCTAATATGTAGACACAGAGAGTAAGACGGTAGTTATGGGAGAAAGGAGGATGGGGAGACACAGGCCAAAGGGATAAAGTCGCATTTCTCTAAGATGAATAAATCTGGAGATCTAATGTACACTGTGAGAACTGTGGTCAACAATGTTGTGCTGCATAATGGGATTTGCTCAGAAAGTACATCCTGGGTGCTCTCACCACACGCAGACCAAAAAGAGATAACTGTGTCAGGTGATGGTGATGTTAATTTGCTAAACTCCAGGAATCATTTCACTCCACCGGATATATGCATATCAAAACATAATGCTGTATATCTTAAATACAGATAATGAAAATTTAAAGATAAGAAAGATAGAAATGCCATAAGTTAACTTTCAACCTTAAGAACAAACTAAATCCAAAGTAGGCCGAAGGAGGGAAATAGTAATTATGGAAGTAGGTATAAATGAAGTACAGAACACAAAATTGTAGAGAAAAAATCAATAACACCAATGACTATGACCTGGAAAAGATCAAAGCTAACAAATCTTTAGCTAGTCTGATCAAGAATAAAAGAGAGAAAAATCAAAATAAAAAAATTAAGAATAAAAGAGAGTACATCCTTTCTGCTTTACAGAACGTTATTTTTTTTTAGTGGGCCAAATATAGTAGGTGCATGTTTGTGCTCCCAACTACTCAAGAAGTTCAGGTAGGAGGATTGCTGGAACCCAGGAGTTCAAGGTCAGCCTGGGCAACATAGGGAAACGTTGTCTCCTCAAAAAAATAATAATTAAGTAAATACAATTTAAAAGCCAAACAGAAATTATAAGGCAGTAGTATGAAGTCCCTGCCCCACCAAAAAAAAAAAAAATCAATAACCAAGATAAGATAGACACATTTCTACAAATACTTAACTTACAAACTGACTCAAGAGAATGTGAATAAACATACAACAAGAAAGATATCAAATTAGTAATTTTAAAGTGTTTCACAAAAAAAAGATCAAGTCTAGATGGCTTCAGTAGTGAATTTCACCTAACAGTAAAAGATTAATTAATCCCCATCTTTCATAAACTCTTTCCAAAATAAGAAAACTCATCCTTTCCTATTATACAAGACTAGTATTACTATGCTGTAAAAACAAAACAAAGACATCGCAAGGAATGGAATCTATAGACCAATATTTTTAATGACTATAAATGCAAAGATCCTTAACAAAATAATAGCAAAATGAATCCAGACATATATTAAAAGATCATAATCAAGTACGACTTATCTCAAAAATGCAAATTTGATATGACATCTGAAAATCAATCAATGTAAGAAATGACATTAACAGAATGGATATATTCTAGATGTTTATCCCAATAGACACATAAAAAATTGACAAGAGCTAACATACTTTCTTTTTTTTTTTGAGTTGGAGTCTCACTCTGTCGCCCAGACTGGAGTGCAGTAAGATTTAAAAAAAAAAAAAACTCAATAATAAGAATAGAAAGGCATGACTTCAACTTGAAAAAGGTCCTCTATGAAAAACCTAAATCTAAAAATGAGGAGAAGGCAAAGGTGTCCCTTCTCACTATTTCTATTCAGACATCTATTGAGGGCAATTGGGGGGGGAAGTAACAATAAAAGCTTCAGGGTTAGAACTGAAGAAGAAAAAGTATATTTATAGATTACATGATCTTTTACATAGAAAACCCTAGAGAACACACACACACACACACACACACACACACACACACACTCTCTCTCTCTCTCTCTCTCTCTCTCTGTCTCTCTTACATACTCTTAGAACTAATAAACAAGATCAGAGAGGTACAAGATTAAAATAAAAATATGTATAAATTAATTGTATTTTCATATAATTAGTATAGAGTATTATACAAATATAAACAAGAGATTTCCGAACAATCTAATAAATGAATTAAGAAAGCAATTCCATTCACAGAACCACAAAAATACTTAGGATAAATCTAACAGAAGTAGTGCAATATTTATATACTGAAAACTACAAAATATTGTTGGAAGAAAGAAAAGATCAAAATAAATGGAAAACAATCTCAAGTTTATGGATAAAACTTAATATTTTTTAAGATGGCAAATACTTCCAAGTTGATCTACAGATTCATTTTAACTACATTTTAACTGCATTTTTAGACAGAAATAGACAAGCTGATTCTAAAATGTATATGGGAATACTGGGAATGCAAAATAGCTGAAATGACCCTCAAAAATAAGAACTAAGTTGAAAAACTTTCATTTCCGGGTTTCAAAACGTAACACCAAGCTACAGCAAACAAGACTGTGGCATAAGGATAGACATTTAAATCAATGAAATAGAATTGAGACTCCAGCAATAAACCCTCACATTTGTAGTCAATTGATTTCTGACAGGAGTGGCAAAATAATTCAATGAGGAGAAATAAATCTTTCCAAGAAAAATGCTGCAAAACTGGACTCTTATCTCATGCCATACACAAAAATTAGCTTGAAATGAATTACAGACCCAAATATAAGAATAAAAGACTATAAAACTCTTAGATGAACATACAGGAGTAAATCTTTGTGACCTTGAGTTTGCCAATAAGTTCTTAGATACAACACCAAATTACAAGCAACACTAAATAAATAAATAAATAAATAAATAAATAAATAAATAAATAAATAAACTGAGTACAAATTTTAAACTTATTTGTGACAAACAATGCCATCGAGAAAGTAAAAATAAGATACACAAACAGGGAAAATATTTTCCAATCCTATATCTGATTAGCGACTTGTATTCAGAATCTATAGATAATGCTTACTACTCAATAATAAGAAGAGTAATTATGTTATTTTTTAATATGAACATAATCACTCACTCATCCAGAAGACCCACTCATCCAGAACATTTTTTGGGTGCTGGTGTCACTTCAGGTGTGAGGCTTGCAGTGGTGAATCAGGCATGGCGTTGCCCTCAGTGAGTTCACAGTCTAGGGGTGGCTTTTGGGGTGAGAGGACAGAAGAGTGTAAGATGGATTCTTCCAGGGATGTGTATCAGATGGCTTTGGATTGAAGCTGCCACTTACCAACATGTCAGTCCAGGAGCAGGATGAGAGGGGCAGGATGTGTTTGGTTTTAGATATGTGGAGTGTGAGGAGGTGTCTGTAGGAAATGGAAACACAAAAGCTAGGTTGCCAAAAAGATCATGCCACCATGCAGCAACTTGGGCACTCTCTGCCTATGGCAGATCCCAGAGGCTGTGAGGGTCAACTGTGTCAGTGTCGTGATGCGGGGAGGAGACAAAGAAAGCCTAGCTGAAGTGGGATGATTCTCCCCACACAGTCCAAGACACCCTGCTGAGCACAGAGGGGCAGACCTGGAAAAGAATCAGAGAAAAGCAGGCCACCAGGACGCAGCCGGGTGTCTAACGATTAGGAAGAGACTCCAAAGAGGTGTCTCCTCCCAGCTCATCCACACGTTCTTTGCTCAGTCTTGCCTGAGCTCTGCCTATCTTCTTCCCTGACTGTCACTTCTCCTGGGGGATCATATCTTATGCTGCCTCGTTCCCTGAAATAGCTGCAGGCTTTACTTTCCCCTCCTCTGACTCCCAAATATTGGGTCTGCCATAATTTTATACGCCAATAAAAGGAGACCTGAAGAGCACCATCAGGCCCAGGCTGTGTCTCCACTAAGTAATACAGATGTAATTGAACAACCAGCTGATACAGACCAAAGCTCATCTGTGAAATAAGATGGAGATGATGGATCTCAAAGGGAGACTCCGTTGAGTCAGAGCCACCAAGCAGGCCATGTTTTCTGCTTCATCCATTATCTCCAAGATGCACCAGACTGTGAGCATCTAGCAAGATCCTGCCTGTCCTTCAACACCCTACCCTGGCACCCCATGCCCCTTGAAATCTTCTTGGAGCCTACAGATCAAAGTGATCATTCCCTTTGTTGTTGTCTGTTCATGACATTCATGCAACTTGGCCTGTGACCCACTGATGGGGTCTGTGTATCCTCAGTCTACCATGGAAATAATCATTAAGTTAGTGGCGAAAACATGGGTTGGGCTCATGGTTTCTGTTGTTCAGGAATTTATTTAAGGCCTAGGGGGAATAGGATTTTTTAATGACTTCCATGACATCCAGACTCCATGACCAGAAGACTCAAAGTCATAGAGAGACTCCATAGCTGGAGAAAGGAACCACCCAAATGCTCATCCACTCACGTGTCCCATGTGTTGCTGGCTGTAGCTGGAAATTTAGATGTGGCTTTACTCTGGAATACCTATATCTGACCTCTCTATAAAGCCTGAGTTTCCACAAGGTATGATGACTGTGTTCCAAGGGTAGTTTTCCCCAACAACCCCCCCCAAAAAAATATAGCCAGTGAAAACTCTATTGCCTTGACTAACATAGCCTCAGAAATTACAGAGCACCACGTTGGTGTGTTATGAAGGCTATTACATGGCTTCAAGGAGCAGGTAAGTAGTCCCCACCTTTTGCTGGAGAAATGACTAGGTTCTGGCAGAACATGTGAGGACAGAAAAATTCACTCTGGCATTTTTGGAAAGTACAATCTGCCACAACACATGAAATGAAATTCTTAGTGGGACAGGGAGTGAGGCCAGTACAGATGCTTCTATCTTGGAAATTAGGAGACTGAATTAGAAGCATAGAATTCTGGGCTTCACTACAAATTTTGACCTTCGAGTCTGTTTTTGAACTAATATGTAATAATAATTATTTTTTAATTACTTAATCCAGACCATTGCTAGAAAATTGATTAAACTGTTTTGGGGATTAAAATAGCTAAACTAGCTATGGAAGAGGAGTATTTTGACTACCTACAAGGTCCTGGAATCAAGTATTCAGGCACACTTTGTTCATGCTAGGGAGTTTATCCCATGCTACAAATCACAAGTACATCAAAAAATGAATGGTCTAGACAGATAAGATTTAAACACACACACACACACACACACACACACACACACACTCCAGAAACTCCAGGATATAAAAATACTACAATCTAATGCTAAATTGTATGGTACAGACTATAGATACTAAAAGCCACTAGTGTAAGAATAAATGTGACAAAAATTATTGGGGAAAGAAGAAACTCCACTTTAAAGCATGCAAATTGTGGGAGTTAAGATTGTTTGCTGTGTTTGTTTTGCTGTGTTCTGTTGATAATGGCATCTAGAAGGCTTTGGGCATTTAGGAAACAGGAACACCTCAAGAGTGCCAGCAGGCACAGGGTGTGTGAAGAGTGGCGGGAGGGAGAGAAGATTCAGAGAGGCAACGGTCTGACTGGCACAGAAGGTCCCAGTCAACAGTGTCTTGTATCCAAAATCCCAGCCTAGAATGCACTGAGACAGGAAGATAGACATCCCCAGGGGGTGGATATTTTAGGTTGTGTCCACTAGCAGCCATTAATCCCCTCACACTTACTAAACCAGCGGTTCTCACCATGACCGCTATTGTCCACAGGAGGACCAATTTTCAAGTGTATAATACCCTAGTCTTCCAACAGTGAGGTTGGTCCAGCCTCAAGTAAGATTCCCACCCTGAACTGATTATAGAGGCATAATTTATTCTTCAGTAACTAACCTGCTGGCAGTGAATCTAATTGATTGTATTGGCCAGCCTTCATCAGCAACTGCTGCAAATTTGTAATTATCAACTCCTCAAATCATTTATCAAAATATCAGTGAAGTGGCAAAAATTATGGTGCTGGACTTTCTAAGATTGATTTGATTTTGGTTTCCGAATGCAGATAAGAGACAAATAGGTTTTCTCAGCAGCATTCACAGGGGACAAAAGAGCTGGCTGGTGACAAAGTCCAGGGAATTTTGAGCATGCTACTTTACCAGTGTCAACCTGGAAGGTCTCTTTGCATAGATGGGGAAAGTGACTTTATTTTATCCTTAGTTGCCATGATCTCCTTATTCTGACCTTAGTTATGTGAATCAAAAATTTATTTGATAAATATTCACAGCATGCTTTCTATGAATGAGGTATTGCAATAGGCATTGAGATAGAGACAAATAAGAATGAGCCTTAATCTATCTTTAATATTGTCTTTGTTACTTTGTTCTAAAATGAACACATCACCTCCTGCTTCAGACACACTTCAATGATTCTCCATTACCTTTAGAGAAAAATCTAAATTCCTTGTCATGGTCGCTCAGTCTTTCACGTTTGGTTATATACTTGCTTCTTCAATTTTTCTTTTTCTCTTGTCCACTGTCCCTCAAATTCCATACTCTGGGGCAAGGATTCTTATCCTGACGTGTGAACATTCTGCAGTTATAAACAAATGTCTATTCATGTATCTCTCAGGGTTAAGATTAAGGTCTATGAAGTCTCCCAGTGCTGGATTCAGGCTTTCCTTAATAATGAGAAAGAGGCAAGAATGTTCTGTGGGGGGCCAGCCCCTGCAAGTTTTGGGGAGGCCCTTGGAAGATGTGGTGGTGTTGGCGAATCTGTAGGGATAGATATTAAAAGAAAGAAAGATGGAAGAATAGATATAAAGAGGAAGAAAGAGAAAGAA
>NW_007249651.1:135948-263433 GCF_000164805.1 Carlito syrichta | reverse complement strand
CAATGCTACGGAAGCTCTTAATTATAGCTTAAGCCAATTTCCTAAAGAATGTGGCCCAGTCCAAAGTCCACACTGGGCCCTACAGGATGTGGCCCAGTCCAAGGTCCACGGTGGGCCACCTTTTGGAACAATAGACTACAATCTCTTAACAAAATGGCTATTCCAAAGTCTTATATGTCTATCTTAATTTCTGTGAAAGTTTTCCAATTCTTAATTCTAATATATAAAGTTGATTAGCAGCAGCAAAGCTTCTAAAACCTAAATGTAAATTGTAAATGTACTAAGGCAAAAACTTCGATAGTAGAAAGTGGAGACGATGAAAATTCTTAAAGTTAACTATATTCTTATTAAGCCTAAAAATATTATGATTGATTATGTTTGAACTAACATGATTCGTAGCATGACCTATTCTACAATACCTTCTATGAATAAAATAAATTCAATTTCTATAACAGGTAGAAAAAAGACCTTACACTAACTGTAGCTAAAGCCGGCCTAAAAGAATGCAGCCCAGTCCAAAGTACGTGCTGGGCTCTCAGGAATGTGGCCCAGCCCAAACTCTGTGCTGGGCCACTCTTGATAATCATCTATACCACTGAAAAGCTGAAAACAGCTCTCCATAAGTATATACAAATTCTACAAATATTCTTTTAAATCTTATAAAGAAGCGTGTACCATATAAAAGGCTCCCAAATGTGACCTGAGTTTGAATTATATCTAATACCTAAGCCGAAACCGCAGTTTATGGGAAACAGGAACAATGGGTTTCTAGAGTGAGCCATGCCTGTCACAGTCACAGAGCCTTCAGCTTAGGCCAGCAGAGTTCCTTTAGGTTATTTGTGCTGCATGGCAAAAGGGGGAGGAAAATGGGGTCTACGGCTCCCGAACACGTCCTAGCGGTCTCGAGGTCCACGGCCCTCCCTGATCCCTAACGCTCAGTGGGCCTCCGTGGCCGGCTCCCAACAATGTTCCCTTTTACTTCCAACTAAACATCATACCAGCAGTCTTAACCAATGAAATAAGACAACAAAGACAAATGTAAGTTACACAGATCAGAATAAAAAAATAAGAAACAACCAGGCTCGGTGGCTCAGCCTGTAATCCTGCGCCTTTGGGAGGCTGAGGTGAGTGAATTGCCTGAGCCCGCGGGTTCGAGACCTGCCTGGGCAGCGAGACTTCATCTCTACAATAAATCAAAAAAAAATCAGCCGGGTGTGGTAGCGCATGCCTGTAATGCCATCTACTTGGAAGACTGAGGCGGAAGGATTGCTGGAGCCCAGCAGGTCGAGGCTGCAGTGGCCGGGAGCGGCCACTGCACTCCAGTCTGGGCGACAGAGTGAGACGCCAACTCAAAAAAAAAATAAGAAACAATCTTCATTCACAGACTATGATTGTCCATGAACAAAACACCAAAGAATCTACAGAAAGCATTATGGACTAAAAAGCAAATATAGCAAGGATACAGAAGATCAATATACAACAGTCAACTTATTTCTTAATACTAGCAATGAACAAGTGGAGTTTGAAATTTAAAAGATAAGATAATTCATGATATAATTAAAAATGAAATACTTCATTATATATTTAACAAAATATATAGAAGCTCTATAGATGGAAAACTATAAAATACAAATGAAAGAACACAAAGTTTTATGTGAGTATCTATTATTCTCAATATAATCTATCAATTCAACACAATTTCAGCCTAATTTTCAGAAATATGTATTATATATTTGAACAAATATATTTTAAAATTGGCAGGCAAAGGCAAAAGGTCTAGGATAGCTGACAATGTAATGTAAAAGAACAATCTCTGAAGACTTACTATCCTGTTTCCAGACTTACTAAAGATGTTGAGTAATCAAGACAGTGTAGAATTAGTGAAATATGGAAACATATGTGAATGGAATAGAATAGAGAGCCCCAAAATAATCCCATGCAAATATAATTACCTTCAGCACAAAGTCAATTGAGTTAAAAAGGATAGTTTTTTTTTAACAAATGATGCTGAAATAATAGAACATCAAGTCTTTTTAAAACTGTAACTAGAGGACTTCTGGCAAGATGGCGACGGGACAGGTTGGACTGCAAGGGTCTCCACAAAAGCCAGTGTCCTAAAGCCTCTCTGTGTGAGTAGGCATGTGCCGTGGGTGAGTGAAAGTTCGACTGAGGGGAGACTCGGGTTCGTGCCCCCCCAGGGCTCTCCTCTGGAGGTGACTGCACCTCCCACCACCCTGAGATTGGAGCCGTGGCATGCAGGATTCTCTGTCTTCTCGGGACTCTCCTGGGAAGAGCTGGCTGAGTCCAGCTGGTTCTCATCCCTGACACCTACCCCACACCCTCACCTGCCACAGCAAAGCAGCGGGAGCCCCCATCCCATCTGTGGAGAGAGGGGGGCATCGGGGAGAGCCCCACCCCACCCCAGGGGGAAATGTCCCCCCACCCCACCCCAGGGGGAAATGCCATTTCCTCTGTCCCGGGACCAGGCAGAGGCCTGCCTTGCCCGCCCAGTGCCACCCGGCCTCCAACTGGGACCTAAGGTTGTCTCACCAAAACTCAGAAAGGAGGAAGCCCCTCCCTCACTCTGGATCAGACACAGGTCAGATCCGAGTGGCAGATTTGACAGGCAGCCAGCCGGGTGAGTCCAAATCTGATCCATCCTCCTCCTGCAGCAGGCCTGGGGTATGGGACCCTCACTGAGAGCAAGCCTATCGGCCTGCTCTGAGAGCAGAGGGGAGGGGCTGGAGATCAGAGCTGAAAGGAAGTTGGATTTAGAGGAACCACCTCAGAGCAAGTCTTTTTTTTTTTTTTGGCCGGTTTTGCTCATTTTTGTTTGCTTGTTTGTTTTGTTTTAGTTTTTTTCTCTCTTTTTCTTTCAGTTTTCAATAATGTTTCCATACTCACTATGTTACTGTAATTTTATTGCTGTTTCTTTTAGACTTCCTATCTGTCTATGAGTATTTTTGAGGGCGAGTACATCAATAGGAGTTTTTTTTGTCAGTTTGTGCATTTGCATGATTGTATGTTTTAGGTTTTTTAAACTCTTTTCTGTCCTTGTTTGTGTCTCTCTCCATTTGTTAGTTGGTGCGTCTGTCTGTTTTCCCTCTTACTCCTCTCTCTCCACCTTCCTCTCACTCCCTCTCCTTCCTTTTTCCATTCTCTTCCTTTTTCCTACCTCATTTTGTTCCAGAGAGCAAACCTAAACTCTCACTGCATGGGCAGATTGTAAGCAGTGGAGAGTGGGTTCCAGGGGGCCCACACACCTGTAAGTGGATATTGGGATCTGCAGATAGATCAAGCTCCCCCCTCAATTAAATCTCAAAACTGCAAAAAGTACAGCCTCCCACCCCCAGTGCAGCTTCAGAATTGAACAAAGCCAGAGGATCTACATAAGGAAGAATAGGAGACTGAGCCAGCAGAAGTAAAAGTTGCACCTCTCCATTCCTGAACAACAGAATTAAAGAAGAGAAAAAAAAGGAGGGGGAAAAATCTACATAAAAGAAGAAAAACCTAAAGAAGAATATGGGTCTCACACAGACCCCTGAGAGGTCAGACACAGGGAATATAGACTTCAGATGCATACAAGGAAGAGCCTCCAGAATGACTGGTCTCAAACCACAAACCCAGGTATCAAGTCATTAATAGAGAGAATGAATAGAATAGAAGAGAGACAAGAGGAAAGAATGAAGGAGTTGATAACTGAGATAATAGCAATAACGAATACAGTGAATGCAATAAATGGCAAACTGATAAGCATGGAAAGCAGAATTAGTCAAGCAGAAGAAAGAATTTCAGACTTGAGGACCAAAATATGGAACTAGCCCAAACTGTCAAAAACAGAAAAAAAGCTTTAAAAGACAGAGCAAAACTTTCAAGAGGCCGAACTTAAGATTAATTGGACTTCCTGAGGCAGAAAGAGAGACAGAGACCACTCTGGAAAAAACATTCCATGAAATTATCCAAGAAAACTTCTTTCATCTCATCAGTGATGTGTCCATTCAAGCACAAGAGACTCAGAGAATCCCTGCAATATGACAAATGAGTAGACCAACTCTTAGACACATAGTAACTTGCCTAAACAAAGTAGGTATAAAAGAAAAAATCCTAAAAGCAGCAAGAGAAAAGGTCAGACTACCTACAGGGGAAAACCAATTAGAATAGCAGCAGACTTATCCACAGAAATACTTCAGGTAAGGAGAGATTGGAGCCCAATCTTGAAAGTTCTCAAAGATAAACAATTTTGACCAAGAATTAACTACCCAGCTAAGCTAAGCTTCATCTGTATTGGATAATTAAAATCTTTCCCATTCAGTCCCTAGGAGCTTACGCTGCCTCCAGATCAGCTCTACAAGGAACATTTAGGAAAGTATTAAACACAGAAGAAAGGAAAAAAAGAATGATAACTCCCTTCACAAGAATGCAGGAAAAAGATTGAAAACACACATGAATCAACCCAAAAATCAAAAGAAAAGAAACAAATAGCAACAACAACAACAAACTCTATAAGAACCTCATGACAGGGATAAACTCTCACATTTCAATAATTAGCCTGAATATGAATGACCTAAATGCACCACTGAAAAGATATAGAATGGCAAAATGAATAAAATATCATGAGGCAGTAATATATTGTCTCCAAGAAACTCATCTCACCAGAAAGGACACTCACAGTAAGAGGATGGGAAACAAAATTTCAGGCAAATGGAACACAAAAGAAAGCAGGAGTAGCAATCTTAATTTCAGACAAAATAGCCTTTAAGCTATCAAAAATTAAAAAGATATGGAAGGACACTACATAATGATAAAAGGTTCAATCCATCAACAAGAAATATCCATTCTGAACATGTATGCACCCAACATAAGAGCACCAACATTAATCAAGCAGCTTCTAGGAAAACTTTAAAAAGATATTGACCCTAACACTGTCATAGCTGGGGACTTAAACACCCCACTCATGACCCTAGACAGATAATCAAGACAAAAAATCAACAAGGAGATCCTGAACCTCAACATGATGCTTGACCAAATTATCTTAATTCATACCTACAGAATACTCCACCCAACAACCACGGCATATATATTCTACTCATCACCACATGAAATGTACTCTAAGATCGACCACACCCTTGACCATAAATCAAGATTAACAAATTTCACAAGGTTGAAATCCTGCCATGCACCTTGTCAGACCACAGTGGAACAAAAATAAATATCAATACCAACAAAGCTCCCCAAAAACACACAAAAACATGGACACTCAACAGCATGATGCTAAACAACTCCCGGGTCAACATGAAAAGCAAAACAGAGATTAAAAGTTACCTGGAAACAAAAGAAATTGAAGAAACATCTTACCAAAACCTCTGGGAGGCCATGAAAACAGTACTAAGAGGGGAATTCATATCTCTACAAAGACATATGAAGAAAATGGAAAGATCACAAGTTAACAGCTTAACAAATCATCTAAGGAAGCTGGACAAACAAGACCAGCAAGATCCTAGTTTCAGCAGAAGAATTCAGATCACCAAAATAAAAGCCCAAATTAGGGACATAGAAGACCAAAAGATAATATTTTAAAAATCAATGAAACCAAAAGCTGGTTCTTTGAAAGGATAAGTAAGATTGATGGTCCCCTAGCTAGACTGACCAAGAAAATGAGAGAAAACCCAAAATAAATACAATCAGAAATACAAAAGGTCAAGTCACAACTGACCCTGAAGAAATAAAAAAGATTATTAAAGACTACTATGAACACTTATATGGAAACAAACTTGAAAACCTTAAGGAAATGGAGAACTTTCTGATATCACACAACCTCCCCAATTTGAAACAAGAAGATATCGAAACCCTAAACAGACCAATAACAATCCAGGAAATTAATTATGTCATAAAAAAATTACCTACCAAAAAAGCCCTGGACCAGAGACTTTCCAGCAGAATTCTACAAAACATACAAGAAGGAACTGATACCAATCCTAATGAAAGTATTCCAGGCAATTGAGAAAGATGGAACTCTTCCCAAATCATTTTACAAAGCTAACATCACATCAATACTCAAACCAGGTAAAGATCCAACAAAGAAAGAGACCAATATCCTTGGTGAAATTGATGCTAAAATTCTCAGCAAGATCTTAGCAAATGGGATTCAACAGCACATCTCAAAAATCATACACCATGACCAAGTAGGTTTCATCTTTGGGATGCAGGCTCAACATTCATAAGACCATAAACATGATTAAATAAATCAACAGATGTAAAAACAAAAACCACATGATTATATCATTAATTTTAAAAAAAGCTTTTGATAAAATCCAGCACCCTTTCTTGATAACAAAAACCCATGAACATCTAGCCATAGATGGAACATAGCTCAAAATAGTAAGAGCCATCTACAAGAAACCCACAGCCAACATACTGCTAAACAGACAGAAATTGGAGCCATTTCCCCTGAAACTTGGAGCAAGATAAGGATACCCACTCTCACCCCTCCTTTTCAATATAGTTTTGGAAGTCCTAACTAGAGCAATCAGACAAGAGAAGGAGATAAGTGGTATCCAAATAGGAAAAGAGGAGGTCAAGTTATCTCTCTTTGCAGATGACATGATTCTATACCTCAAATACCCAAGAGAATCTGTCCGAAAACCTCCTTGCACTGATAAAGGACTTTGGGAAAGTCTCAGGGTATAAAATCAATGTGCAAAAGACAGTCACATTTCTATACAACAACAACAAACAAAGAGAAATCCAAATAAAAAACACACTCCTATTCACAATAGCCAGAAAAAAAATTAAATACCTTGACGTCTTCCTAACCAGAGATGTGAAAGACCTTTACAGTGAAAACTACAAAACACTGCTCAAAGAAATCAAAGATGACAAAAATAAATGGAAAAACATTCCATGCTCATGAATTAGAAGAATTAACATTGTTAAGATGTCCATCCTACCCAAGGCAATCTACAGATTTAATGCAATACCCATTAAATTGCCAGCAGTGTTCTTCTCAAACCTAGAAACGACAATACAGAATTTTATATGGAAACATAAACGATCACGAATCACCAAAAAATACTCAGCCAAAAAAAAGCAGAGCAAGAGGTATCACGCTCCCAGACTTTAAACTCTATTATAAAGCTACAATAATTAAAGTACCTAGTATTGGTACATGAACAAGTATAAAGACCAATGGAAGAGGATAGACATCCCAGAAGCAAAATCTCAATTTCTCAACCAACTCATCTTTGACAAAGCCTCCACCACCAACGACTGGGGAGAGGAGAACTTATTCAGTAAATGGTGCTGGAAAAATGGCTGACCACATGCAGAAGATTAAAACAAGATCCCTGCCTATCACCATACACAAAAATCAACTCTAATTGCATCAAAGACCTAAACATAAAACCTCAAACTATAAGAACCTTAGAAAATGCAGGAGACGCCCTTATGGAAATTGGGACTTGCAACCAATTCCAATTTGATTACAAAACCCCAAGTGCCCATGCCATAAGAGATTAGACAAATGGGACCTCATCAAACTGACAAGCTTCTGCAAAACCAAAGAAACCATCAAGAGAGTAAGGAGACAGTCCACAGACTGAGAAAAAAATATTTGCCAACTGTATGTCTGACAAAGGCCTAAAACATCTAGGATCTACAAGGAACTCAAATGTGCCAAAAAGAAAAAAACAAGCAGCCCCATTACAAAGTGTGCAAAAGATATGAATAGACAGTTCTCAAAAGACGACATACCTGCAGCCAACAGATACATGAAAAATACTAAGCCTCTCTAGTCATCAAAGAAATGCAAATTAAAGCTACACTGAGATACCACCTAACTCCATTCAGGATGGCCATTATCAATAACTCAAAAAACAACAGATGCTGGAGAGGATGTGGCAAAAAGAGAACACCTCCACATTGTTGGTAGGAGTGTAAACTAGTAAAGCCTCTGTGGAAAACAGTGTGGCGATCCCTAAAAGATTTAAAAATTGACCTTCCATACAACCCCACAATCCCCCTACTGGAAATAAATTCAGAAGAGCTCAAATTACTCTATAAAAAAGATACCCGCGCATGTATGTTTATCACAGCATTGTTCACAGTAGCAAGAACATAGAACCAACTGTGCTGCCCATCAAAAGAGGATTGAATTTTAAAAATGTGGTACATATTGTGTATGGAACATTATACAGCCATAAAGAACAAAATCATGAACTTCACAGCAACCTGGATGGACTTAGAGTCTATAATACTGAGTGATCTTTCACAAAAACAAAGAACTAAGTGTCACAGGTTCTCACTCATAAGTGGACCTTGAACAATTATTGTAATACTATAAGAAAAGAATTGGCAGTAGAGGGAAACTGCTGGGAGGGGAGCGGGGAAGCGGGATTGGCAGTAGTGGGAATCTCCCTAGGGGGGCACACCTCATCAACAAGGGTACCGGTATAATGAACATTTGTATACCTTACCCTGAATTGTACCCCACATCTTTAAAAGAAAAAAATTAAAAGAAAAAAATATATAAATAAAAATGTAACTAAACACAGACCCTATACTTACATAAAAATAAGAACAAATTGATTTTTTTTTAATTAGAAGAAAACATATGAGAAAATCTAAGTAAACTTGGGTGGTTATTTTTAGATACAATACAAAAATAATCATCCAATAGTGAAAAATTAATAGTTAAACTCATTTAAATTTAAAACTTCAGGTTAGAAAAAGACACTATTCAAAGAATGAAAGGACATTCCACAGACCGATAAAACATTTATAAAACCTTATCTGATAAAGGACTTGTATTAAATATATATACATAAATATTATATATATAATCTTAAAACTTAATAATAATAAAGATTTCTGAACAAAAAACTCTCAACAAAGAAGAAATGAAACAGTACTAAGTATATGAAAATATGCGCAGCATCATTTCTCAAGCATATACCACTACACGTAACTCATTAGAATGACTGAAATCTAAGTAGCTGATAATATCAACAACTGGTGATCATGCAGAGCTGTGGAAATTTTCCTTGCTGTTGGGAATGCAAATGGTACAGCCAGTTTAGAAGATAGGTTGGCAGTTTCTTACAAAACTAAACATAAGTTTACCATATAATCAAACAATTACATTCCTGGTTATGTACCCAACTGACTTAAACACTATGTTCCTTCCCCCAAAATCTTGGAGAAATGGCTGATTCTAGGACTGGGGTAAGAATACACAAGATGAGTCCAAAGCACCTTGTAGTGCCAAAAATTAAGGAATGATGGAGACATATCAAAGGGTCAAAGGAACCAACTGAAAGAGCATCCCATGGCTAGAGCTGGAACAATTTGAACAATAAAATATTATCAAAATAATCCAAATTAAAAAATAAGTATCTATGAGCCCATATTAGCTCAAGTTGTCATAACAAAACACTGTAGACTGGGTGGATTAAACAACAGAAACATATACCTCAAGGTTCTGGAGGCTGGAAGTGCAAAACCAAGGGACTGGAGGATCTGGTGTATGGTGAGGGCTTTCTTTTTGTCTAATAGATGGCTGCCCTCTTACTATGTCTCCACATGGCAAAGAGTGGGAGAAGAAGAGAAAGTGAAAGGGGAGAAAGGGAAAGAAGGAAGGGAGCCAAGGAAGGAGGGAATCTAATGCCTTCTCTTATAAGGGCACTAATCCCATCATAATGACTCCATCCTCATGACCGCTCTAAAATTAATTATTTTTTTCCAAATAAAGTGGACTTTAGTTTTAAATAAAGTCACATTAAGGGTTAGTGTTTCAACATACAAACTTAGTGGAGGGAACACAATTCAGTCCATAGCAATAAATAATTGAATAAATAAATAAAAAGAGAAAAAATTTTAAAAACATTCTCATGCAGCAGAATTCCAAATAACGTATGTAGATAATCTATCCTCAATGGTGT
Organism: Carlito syrichta; assembly: GCF_000164805.1. NCBI lineage: Eukaryota > Metazoa > Chordata > Mammalia > Primates > Tarsiidae > Carlito > Carlito syrichta. The sequence goes on along the minus strand of NW_007249651.1, from coordinate 253,498 downwards.
GGAGTATAAATTCTCACTCTTTAAGTGTGGGTTGCACATAGTGAATTTCTTCCAGTATGGAATGGAGAGGAAACAATAAGCTTATAGGCACTACCTCAGTGAAGTGATCAAGGTCAGCACCAGCAGCGATAAGCCACACTGACATCATGAATTTTTGATATGATATAATGAAAATGATGCTTGCAGCCAGTTGCAGTAGCTCAACCTGTAATCCCAGCACTTTGGGAGGCCAAGGTGAGAGGATTGCCTGAGTCTAGGGGTTTGAGACCAGCCTGGGCAACTTGATGAGACCTTATCTCTACAATGAATCACCAAAAAATGAGCCAAGCATAGTGGCATGCATCTGTAGTTCCAGCTACTTGGAAGGCTGAGGCAGAAGGATCACCTGAGCCCAGCAGGTCAAGGTTGTAGTGACCATGAGCGAACCATTGCACTTCAACATGGGTGACAAAGAGTGAAACTCCAACTCAAAAAAAAAAAAAATGACAATTTCCCTCATGGTTTTCCTCACAAAAACGGAGAACACCAGTATAATCATGAGGAAAAAATCTCAGACCCCCTATAAAATAACCTGATCAGTACTTCTCAAAACAGCCAAGGTCATTAGAAACAAGAAAGTCTGAGAACCTGTCACAGCCAAGAGAAGCCTAAGGAGACATGATGACTAAATGTAATCAGGAACTTTGAAGTGGATTTTAAGGCATAAAAAAAGACACATGCCCTGCCTTGTTTCAGTCTCAAACAAAGTTGGAGGCCCTGCTCTGGGAGGAATAGGAGTGAGTGAATCAAAGACACTTTGAGTCAGTTCACCCCCTCCCACCCACATGCGAGCCATCAGTTCCACATGAAAGAAGTCTCGGTTGGGAAACAGGGGGGGACAAATAGACCCCATGTGAAATGGGGAAAGTACCTACCTGCTGGCCACCACTGCTACCTTGACAGTCTCTTCCCAAGCAGGAAGAGAACCCCAGGCAGAGTGAATCTGTCTGGTATATTTGCCACTGGCAGTTAGTGGAGCAGCAAATTTTTGATTCTCGTGAGGAACAGGATAGACAGCAGAGATCTAGCTGTCAATACACCCTGCACCCAAACTCTTTGTACACACAGAGACCAGAAAGCAATGGTGGGTACAGGATTCCTGGCATCCCATACCCCCATCCTGTTCCAGGCTCCAACGGAATGGGAAGCTCTGCTTGGGGAAAGAGTGAGTTGAGTGATCCTAAGATGTGCTGAGTCGGTTCACCATTTCCCACCCACACACAAGTCACTGGTCCCAAGTGCAAGAAGCTTTGGTCAGGACACAACAGGAGGCAAATGAAGTCCAAGTGAAATAAGGAAAAGACCCCCCCTGTCAGCCACTGTTGCCTTGGTGGCCTCTTCCCAAGAATGGAAGAGAGCTACATGCACAGTGAATTTGGGTGGCGTGTCAAAAATTCTAGTGGAGAATCTAGCTAGTGGAGAAGCAGATCAATGCCACTCACACTGAGCAGGGTAGAGAGTAGAGGCCCAATGACTAATACACCCTGTACCTAGTGGGGCACTCTTTGTACACAAGAGACTAAAAAGTAACAGCAGGCATGGGATTCCAGGAGCCCCACCCCCACCCTATTTCAGGTTCAGGCAGGGTTGAAAGCACTTCTGAGGCTGAAAACAGGTTTGCTAAGTTTAGCAAACGGAAAGAGAGAGACCTGCAATTATGGTAACCAACCACAGAGAGGAGCAAGCAGCAGAAGTGAATTCTTCTCCTTCTCTCACTAACTAATGGAATTATAGATAAGAAGAAGAGATCTGTCAAAAATGAGGAAAAGTCAACAGTAAAACACAGGTATTTTACTGTGAGTCCTAAAGAGACAGTGCCTGAAAAAACTGCCATTGGAACACAAATAATGGAAACCTCCCAGAACATATTGCCTCAGATTAGGTGGCAAAAATAAGGAAGAATCAAGAGAAACAATAAGTAAGATTCAATGAAATTGTAAAGGAGTTGGCCAATTTCAAGAAAGTCTATATGGAAATAAAGAACTTCATCTTCAAAATAAGTAACAAACTAACAAACATAAGGAGCAGAATTGATCAAGCAGAGGAAAAAATCTCAGAGATAGAAGACCAAAAATGGAATTAACCCAATCTATTAAAAACATAGAAAAAATTCACAAAGAAGGATCAAAGCTCCAAGAGATGTGTGGTTATATCAAGAAGCCAAGCCTACACCTGACTGGTATCCCTGAAGCTGAAAGGAAAATGGAGAACACCTCATAACAAGTATTTCATGAAGTTATCAAATAAAACTTTCCTCATCTCACCAGAGACATGATCATTTAAGCACAAGAGATTTAGAGAACCCCAAAAAACATCACATGAGAAAATTCAGCCCTAGACATAGAAATCCACCTACACAAAGTAAGTATGAAAGAAAACATCCTAAAGGCAGCAAGAGAGAAATGTCAGACTACCTACTGGGGAAGACCAACCAGAATCACTCCAGACTTATCTGGGGAAACATTACAAGCTAGAAGGAATTGGAGTCTGATTTTTAATGTTCTTAAAGTTAAACAATTTTAACCAAGAATTTCCTACCCAGCCAAGCTAAGTTTCATCAGTGATGGAGAATTAAAAATCTTTCCCATATATCCAGTCCCTAAGATAATTTTCAGTCTCAAGAGCAACCCTTCAGGAGATGCTTAAGGTGTTGAACACAGAACACAAGCCAACAAAAAACAGCCATGCATATCACAAGAGTACAGGCAAACACAGAATTAACAGAGCATACAGAGCACTCACAAAAATGAAAATGCACATACATATAACTACAAAAGTTTAAAAAAAAAACTAAGCAGCCTCCTAAGAGCCCTATGAAAGGATAAACTCTCACATCTCAATAATCAGCCAGAACATGAATAGATTAAATGCACCACTGAAAAGACACAATGTCAAACTGAGTTTTAAAAAATCATGATCTTACAATCTGTAAGTGAGATTGTATACGTGTACTATGCAGTGAGATCCAGGAAACATCTCACTGCATAGGACACGTATAGACTAAAAGTTAGAGGATGGAAAATGAAGTTTCAGGCAACTAGAAAACAAAAGAAGGCAGGAGCAGCTATTCTAATATCACACAAAATAACCTTCAAGCCATCCAAAGTTAAGAAGGCTATAGAAGGGCACTACATAATGATAAAGGCTCAATTCACCAGCAAGAAATATTCATCCTAAACATATATGCGTCCAACACAGAAGTACCAGGTTTTATAAATCAAGTACTAAGAAACTAAGAGAGGACACTGACCCTCACACAATTATAACTGGAGACTTAAATACCCCCACCCTCATCTCTAGATAGATCATCTAGATAGGTAAAAAATCAGTAAAGAGATCCAGAACCTCAACTCTATGCTTGACCAAATGTACTTAATAGTCATATACACAACACTTCACTCAACAACTACAGAGTATACATTCTACTCTTCATACCTAAGGGAACTGGAAGGGCAAGACCACCAACACTCTAGCTTCAGCAGATGAATCCAGATCACCAAGATAAAGTTTCAACTGCGGGGCCTAGAAGACAAAAATGTCATAGAATCAATCCATGAGACAGAAGCCTGGTTCTTTGAAAGGATATATAAGATCAACAGACCCCTAGCCAGTCTTACCAAACAAAATTTTTATTTAAAAGAGTGAAGGAGAAAGAAAATACAATTAGTCACAATTAGAAACACAAAGGCAAAGTCACAGAACTGACCCTGAAATTCCCACATCACTGATTCTCTTTGAGAAACAGCTACATGTGGCTTCCATTAGTGGAAGACATAGACCTTTACTATTTAAAGTCCAAGTTCATTCTTTCAGGGATGCCCGTAGAAGTAGTTTAATAATCATCCAAAAGTCTATAAGCAAGGAGGCTTCCTGTCAGGGATGCTCCAATTTCACTTCTCCTCATTTTATTTGTCAGGGGCAGAAAAGGGTCTCCTGCAATATCTCTCCTTGGAGGCTTCTTGTGTCAATCAGGTCCCATCAGGAAGCAGGTGGCTCATCTATCTGGGTTATTTGGAGGAAAATTAGTTAAGGGACAAAAGTGTGCCCAGGATATAGGGAAGGCACAAGGAAGGGTGAGGTACCCCAGGGGCAGTCATAACAGCCATGTGAGCCTGACAGAGCAAAGTGAAAATCATTTTCTGGCTCTAGAGAAGGCAGCCATAGGGTGAGCATGGCCTGCATGGAGGGAGGGGAACCCAGAGAATGAATTCCCAGCCTCACTCACCTGTCACCCTTTGGTCTTCCAGTGACTCCCATTGGCTGAACCCAGCTGGATGCCCAAGGGAAGGGAGCCTCTTCTAGATTTGGCTGCATAATAAATTAACACAATGCTAGCTTCTTAAAACGGCATTTATGAGGTCACAAGACATTTGTTATGTCACAGTTTCTGTAAGTCACAATCCTAGGCACAGGTTAGCTGACTCCTCTGCTTTGAGGTCTCACCAGGTGGCAATCCAGGGTTGGGCTCTCACCTAAGTCTTGACTGGGGAAATAGTCCCTTCCCTGAGGTTGTTGACTGAGCTACTTTCCCGCTGTGGTAGGACTGAGACCCTTGCTTTTTTGCTAGATGCCAACCAGTGTCCACTCAGCTTGTGGAGTTCCTTCCACTGGCCCTCTCGCCACGTGGCAGCTTGCTACCCCAAAGTCAGCCAGGGGGAGTCTCTAACTCTGGCCTGCTAACAGGGGGTCTGGTACAATGTGATGGAGCCATGGGAAGGAAATCCTGTCACCCTTGCAATATTAGATGCAAGTTGCAGGTTATGCCCACCACCAAGGGAAAGAAATAACATATAGGCCTGCACACCCGTGGGTGGGAATTACTGGGGCCATCCTAGGATGTCTCCTTACCTGGGGAGAAGATTAGAGAAGGGTGAAGAATGAATCCTGTGAGACAAACAGACCACTCTCAGCATCGTAGTACCCAGCTCCTCCTCAGCCCTCACCTGACTCTTCTAGATGTCAAGTCACAAACTGAGGTGAGATCAACTCTTCCAGCCTCGCCTGTTCACTTGGGACCGAGGAAACTGAAAGGGCAGGAGACGCCCGACTTCCTCAGAATCTGAGAGCCGGAGTCCATTTCCCATGCTCTTCCCACCTCTCCATGTTTCAGTGTGGTTTCTCACCAGAACTCAAACAAGAGTCCAGGAACACAGACTGCCAACGTATGGATATTTCCCCCAGTGCATCTCACGGTCAAGAAGTTAAGTGGGAGGGTCACTCCTGGCTCAACACTTATTAGGCGCCACTTCTGTTTGGAAAACATGATTTCAGAGAGCAGTACCTCTATCTACCATCATGCCTTCTCTCTCGTTCTGCTGAGTTCTTAAATCTTTTTTTCTTTTGGTATCACTTTTGCAACGCGTGATGTCTTAGGCCTTGAGGATTTATTAAGAAGACAGAAGAGCTCCCACAGTGGGAGGGGACCTGAAAGAGATTGCCTGAGTTCTTAAATCTTACCCCTTCAACAATGCGTTGTTCCCCCAAAACGGGCAGATGAGAGAGCTGCCTCCTCCCTGAAGGCAGCCAAGGAAGGCTTTTTAGGGCTTACAATTCTCTCCATCTTTCTGTTGTAGCAACTGCCTTGCCAATGTCTTTCCGCATTTACTGGGGGACTTTGGCTACAAAATGTTTCAGAATTATAAAGGTTTTCACAAACCCTTCAATAACTGACTGCTTTACAGGGTTTTTGTTGTTGTTGTTTCCTGGCAGAGGGGAGGCGGTATTTGCAAGCGAAAAGGAGACCCTCTGCATTCCTTATGCTCTTACGTTTCTGTTACCAAACCCTCCCTGACTCTGTTTCCTGGAGCAGCGTTGCACAGAAATGAAGGAGCAGCATCAGTGATGATTCCTAGGTGGGCTCCGGAGGATAAAAATGGCCTCAGGCTACACAGAAATGAATCACCAAACTTGGCAGCTCCTTCCTCATTGCTATTCCGACATCCCTTCCAGACAGGTTTTCAAAGAAAGTTCAGGGAGAGAAAAAGACATACACCCCATGCAGATGCTCGCACAGGGAACATATGATTGGTTAAGACAAGACGAAAGGCAGGTGAGGGGTTTGAGAGCAACTTGTCATTAGTTTTGGCTTCTAAATTTACCTCACAGCTCATCCTTCCCCACACTCTTTCCAATGAAGATGTTTAAGTTTTTGGCACATGTAGAATAAAGCTTTTAAAAATCCTGTTATAGTCCACAACATAAAATTCTTCACACTCTAGGGCTTCCGCTGGTCACACACTTTCTCTAAACAGGTGTGCTTAACTTCTTTCTCATTTCATGATTATTCAGTATTTCTCCCCATCTCTAGAAACAGAAACAGGAAATTCATTACCTTGAAAAGCTGTCATTAAATTGGCAGACATCAGACAACTTACGGATTAGTAACCAAATATATATTTTTAGACCTACTACCTCCAGACAATTTTAAGGTTCTGAAAGTGGAAAGAAAGAGGAGACCGTTTCCTGTTTGTGATGATTGATTTTATGTGTCAACTGACCCAGGCTGTGGTGCCTAACTGTTTGCTCGAACACCAGACTTGACGTTGCTGTGAAGACACTTTTTAAATATATGATTAATATTTAAATCAGTAGTGAGTGAACATGAGTCTCTAGACTGCAGGCCAGACATACGAATTTTAGGCCTGCTAGTCTCCACAGTTGCGTTAGCCAATCACTTATTTCTTAAAATAAACAAATTTATATGTAAACAAAAAACATTTATTTTTGAAAATAAATAAATCTAGATAGATAGATAGATAGAAAGAAACAGGTTTTGTTTTCCTGGAAAGCCCCAACTAATAAGGATTTTAGTGCCAAGAGAGACTTTAAAGGAAGAAAATCTTTTCTGTTTCATTTTTAATCGACAAATGATAATTGTACATATTTATAGAGTGCAAAGTGATATTTCGATACATGTATATACTGCGGAATAATCAAGTCAGAGTAATTAGCATATCCATCACCTCAAATATTTATCGTTTCTTTGTGGATAGAATATTTAAAATCCTCTTTCAGCTATTTTGAAATATTCAATGCATTATTAACCGAGTCCTCTTGCTGTGCAATAAAACATGAGAACCTTTTTCTTCTATCTAACTGAATTTTGTGCCCGTTAACCAACTTCTTCTTTCCTTTCTACCCACACCCCAACCCCCCACCCCCATCCTTTCCCCGCTCCCCTCCAACACATCCACAGCTTCTGGCAACAACGATTCTACTCACTGCTTCTAAGTATTTGACTGCTACTAGAATCCACATATAATTGAGATGGCGTGAGATGTGCCTCTCGGTGCCTGGCTTGTTGCACCTCACATAATGCCCTCTGGGTTCATCCATGCATTTATGTTTTTGCAGGTGACAGAATTCCTGCTTTGTTTTTTAAGACTGAAGAATCGATATAGTTACATACACTGGAGGAAATTGCTCGGTCTCTGGTCAGGAAGGCCACTGAGGAAGGCTGCTGGAAAACATCTAGACACAGACCTGCTGCCCTTCAGGTTCCGGCTTCTGGGTCTGGCCTTCCCACACGCTGTGACTGCTTAGTGAGCCAAGGCGGGCAGTCGCCACGGAGACCAAGTCCTAGGGGGCCCCTGGGGGTCCTCGTGTGCGTGAAACGGAAAGGGAAAAAGAAGAGGAGAAGGGAGGAGTCTGAGCTGTGGAAATCATCTGCGGGTACCTCCTGCTGTCCCCACAGAGGGCTGCAACTCACTAGACCGTCTCAACGATCCATGCGTCCCTTCCTTGGTCTCAGCCTTCATGAGTGATGCTGACAACTCTGGGGTCCCCTCGACTGGGCAGCCCTTCTCTCGCCCAGGAACTGAGCCCTGGACCCCATTAGACTTGTGACTCTGGCCTGGTAAGTTAGCCAGAAAAAGTGGTATCCATATAACTTTTTTTAGCCCATGTATCCATCGATGGACATTTAGGTTGTCTCCGTATCTTGGCTATTGTAAATAATGGTGCAATGAACATGGGAATGAAGATATCTTTTTGACATACTGACTTTCTTTCCTTTGGTTTTATACCTAGTAGTGGGATTGCTGGATCATACATTAATTCTACATTTAGGTTTTTTTTGACAAACCTCCATTCTGCTTTCCAAGATGTTTGTACTAATTCATAACGCCACCAACAGAGTGTTTAAGGATTCTTTTCTTCCCATATTCTCTCCAACATCTGTTATTCTTCATATTTTTTATAATAGCTAATCTAACAGCTATGACATCTAACAGCTATGACATCATATTGCGGGTTTCGTTTGAATTTCTCTGATGACTGGAGAAGTTGGACATTTTCCATATATCTATTGGCCATTTGTATGTTTTCTTTTGAAAAATGACTATTCAAGCATTTGGCAAAATTCAACATTATTTTATGATAAAAATTCTCAACAAATTAGGAATAGCAGGAATGTCCATCATCACAATAAAGTTTAGCTATGACAAACTTACACCTAACATCACACTGAATGGTGAAAACATGAAGGCTTTTTCTCTGAGGTCAGGAATAAGACAAGGAAGCCCACTCTTGAAACTTCTGTTCAACATAGTACTGAAAGTCCTACCCAAAGCGAGAAGGCAAGAGAAAGAAATAAAGGGCACTGAAATAGGATGAAGTAAAATTATCTCTGTTTGATGACATGACTTGATATATAGAATATGATAAAGTTGCCATCAAAATCTGTTAGAACTGATAAATTTATTCAGTAAAGTTGCAGAATACAGATCACTTTATAAAAATCAATAGTGTTTCTATATGCTAGCAACAAACTTTCTGAAAAGGAATTAAGAAAAATTCCACCTTCAATATTATCCAAAAAATAAAATACTTAGGAATAATTTTTCCAAGGAAGAGAAAGATCTGCATGCTGAAAACTATAAAATATTGATAAAAGACAACATAAATAAATTGAAAGATATCCCATATTTCTATATTAGAAGAATTAATATCATCAAAATATCCATCATATCCAAAGTGTTCTACAGATCCAATGTAATCCCTTTCAAAATTCCAATGTCATTTTTCACAGAAATAGAAAAAATAATACTAAAATTTGCATGAAACCACAGAGACCCAGAACAGCCAAAATAATCTGTACCCTCCCCCCCCCAAAAAAAACCAAAGCTACAGGCATCACACTACCAGATTTCAAAATGTTTTACAAAGTTATGGTAATCAAAACAACATGGCATTGTCATAAAAAACAAACACATAGCCGGGCTCAGTGGCTCAGCCTGTAATCCCGCACCTTTGGGAGGCTGAGGTGAGTGGATTGCCTGAGCCTGCGGGTTCGAGACCCGCCTGGGCAGCGAGACCCCATCTCCACAATAAATCAAAAAATCAGCTGGTAGTGCATGCCTGTAAATCCGGCTATTTGAAAGGCTGAGGCGGAAGGATCGCCGGAGCCCAGTAGGTCGAGGCTGCGGTGACCGGAAGCGGCCACTGCACTCCAGTCTGGGCAACTGAGTGAGACTCCAACTCAAAAAAAAAAAAAAACACACACATAAATGAATGAAAATAGGATAGAAAGCTTAGCAATAGACCAATATATCTTCAGTCAATTGATTTTTGACAAAGATGTCAAAAACATACATTGGAGAAAGGACAGTCTCTTAAATAAATAGTGCTAGGAAAACTGGATGGCCACATATAGAATGAAAACAGAGCCATATTTTACCCCTTATACAAAAATTAACTCAAAATTAGTTAATGATTTAAATGTAAGACCTGAAACTATAAAATTGCCAGAAGAAAGCAGGGGTAATCTCCATGACACTGGTCTTGGCAGAAATTTAATGCATTGACCCCAAAGAACAAACAATGAAAGCAAAAATAGACAAATGGAATTGCATCAAACTAAAAGTTTCTGCACAGTAAAGGAAAAAATTGAGAGAGTAAAAAGACAAACCGTGGGTTGGGAGAAAATAATTGCAATTTTATACATCATCAGACAAGGGGCTAATATCTAAAATATACAAGAAATTTACTCAATTACAAAAAAGCAAGTAACTCTGTTAAAAACAAATGGGAATAGGAACTAAATCTTAAGGATGAGTTGTTTAAATTGGCTCTGGGGTTTCTGGAGTTGATTCTGGTAGTAAGAAGAGTAGTGATAGTGTGGCGTGGTCATAGAGATGCACAAAATACCACCATAGTATACTCCTAATCAAATACTTATAGGAGGTAAAGTTCTGGGTGTCCATATACTTGATTCCTCAGAACAATTTTGTTTCAAATTAACAAGGGTACTAAGAGTGGCTGGTTGCTACTAATTGCACTGGACAAAGTAGGGCAAGGAAAGGATGAGCTCTGGAATTGTCATTCTCAGCTCCAGCACCACATAAATGACCTGAAAGTTTCCATGTCTGCCCTCAAAGAGACCCTTACTTTCTGCAGCCACAGAGCTGAGATTCTGGAAACCACACCGAGGGTCTCACCCTGTGAGAGGCTGAATCACAACAAAAATGAAACTCCCAACTTCTCTGGATAGCTGCTTGATGATGAATGAATGATAGCATTCAATGGGAAGGAATAGGACCCTAAAGGTTGGGATTGAAATAGGACATGAGAAAGACCCTGACAAATCCGGGGACGTTAAGTCACTAAATTCTGATGAGTCTTTTTTGCCAGTAGAAGTAGCCACTCAGTTGCTGGCGGAGGAGATTAACCCTGTTTTACCTGAAGAACCTGTAATGGCTTCCCTGAGTTGCCTCGCAGGATAATGCTGAACCTCTCAGGTCCACCCCCATGCCTACCCACTTTTGTTTCTAGACCTATAATCAGACTCCATTCCAAGAAGACCCTTAAATTATAGGCCCAGAGCATGATCCATGAGGAAGTATGCTACACTTCAAAATAACTACATAAATGTTCCAATTTTTGCCAAACAGTAACTGGAAATATGGGTAGGAATAGATATTAAGGATGTGGGACAACAACAGAAGGATTCTAAAATTGGATCAGGCCAAATTTACATATATATGACCACTAAGCTGAGATTCTGAATTTCACATTGCGTGTTGAGGCATTAGATAGGCTCTAACCATTTGTTTGTTTGGTGGATGAAAACATGGACCCAAAGGTAGCCTGCACTAAATAAAAAAGGCTGACTTGCTTTGGTATACTGCAAAAGAAAGGATTCAAAGCCTTAGGGAGATTGGAGTGTCAGGGTGAATTTATTACTTAAGACCTGCTCATCCACCATGGGAGGGTCCAGGGGACATGCCTTTCATCATGACTGCAGAATAAGTTTGTGAGGGCAACTCTAGCATTCTTGAAGAGCTCTGCAGTTGTTCTTGCCCATAGGTTAGAAATTACAGTAGTAAATACTGCCAAAGAATTGGGAAACCTAGATGCAATGAAGATAGTTGGATCCCAGGGTGGCGGGGGCCAAGGGATGGCACTTAATCACCAAAGGCAAGGTGCGTGTGGTTACCATAATGAAGAGCAGAGTCATGGCAATAATTAGAATAGTCTGATTCTCAGAGAATCTGATTCTTCGGCTTTTGCTAAATGACCATGGTATTCTTAGAAGGGGAAAGATAGGCAGTCTACTAATTCTTACTTGATCTGTATAAGCAGATGTGTTCTAGCTTAAGTGAGCTGAAGTCTAACTAGAACCACAAAAACAGAGTCATGACCCTTCAATCAATCCCCAGAACTGTGCCAGTCAACACACCCAGGACCACTTTAATGAATGGAAGTCCGGGTCCCCTTGAGGAAGAACTCTGTACGCTGCCAGAAATGTATACTATTCATCTTTTCCTAGCTTTTCTCAAGAGTATTAAAGTCTTTTATTGAGGTGACCATACAATGGGGAAAAGGAAATAATCATACTTTAGGGGTACTACTTGACACTGGCTTTGAACTGACACGAATTTCAGGAGAGCCAAGACATTGCTGTGACGACCAGTCAGAGTAGGAGCTTATGGAAATCCGGTGATAAATGGAGCTTTAGCTCAGGTCCATCTCACGGTGAGCCTAGTGGGTCCTTGAACTTGCCCTGTGGTTATTTCCTCAGTTCCAGAATGCATGATGGTAATAGAATGATTCAACAACTGGCAGAACACTCATTTTGATCCCACGATCTGTGCGGTAAGGTCAACTATGGTAGGTAAGGCCAAATTGAAGACACTAGAAAGTCTTCTTCTACCTAGGAATAGTAAAACAAAAACAATGCTGCATTCCTAGAGGGATTTCAGAGCTTAGTGCTACCATCAAGGATTTGAAAGATGCAGGGGTGGTCATTTCCACCACATACCCCTTCAACTCACCCATCTGTCAGTTAGAAGACAGAGGGATCTTGGAGAATGACAATGGATTACCATAAGTTTAACCAAGTGGTAACTTCAGTTGCAAATGCTGTACCAGATGTGGTTTCATTGCTTGAGAAAATTAACATATCCTCTGGTATCTAGCAAGCAGCTGTAGAGTTAGGAAGGGCTTTTTTTCCCTATACCTGTTAAAACCACCAGACAGTTTACCTTCAACAGGCAAGGCCAGCAACATACACTCATTGTCCTACCACCAGGGTGTACCAACCCTTCAGCCCTATGTCATAATTCAGTTTGTAGGAATCTTGATCAGTTTCCTTGCCACGTGTTACCAAACTGGTCCGTTACAATGATGATATGATGCTTGTTTGACCTAGTGAAAAATAATTAGCAACTACTTTAGACATATTGGCAAGACATGAAGACATAGCAATGATTCCTTTGAACAGGAAGTTAAGACTGTCACCTGGCTACTTTGGACTCGCCATGAGTTGGAATCAATAGAAAAACATTGAATTACTATACTGGCTGGGTGATCAATAGAGATAACACAGGAGATACCGGACTGCTTCTTCACAACGGAGGTGAGGAAAAATATGTCTGGAATGCAGGAGATGTCTTAGGTTGTCTCTTAGTACTGCGGTGCTTTCTGATTGACGTTTTTAGGAAATGACAAAAACCCAATTTGGATAGGACGGCTAGTATAGCTGAGATCATTCTAGAATGGAGATTTTGATCACCCACTAGGTTAAGAACCACAGCCCGTTGAGGGGTTTGCTGAGGGCAAAGGGGATATGCAATGGGTAGTGGGAGAAGGTAGCTAGAAATTCCAGCCATGATAATGTGGCCAGCTGCAGATATGAGGATGATGTCTGCTTATGAAGACTTTACTTTTATGAATGTGTCTGTGGGTAAGTAGAAATACAAACATGCACATACACATATATAATAATGTAATTTTTGTTTTCCTATTTTTCTTCTTACCGTATTTAAGTATTTTGTTACTTTTACAATACAGTATTAAAGTTCTAGGATATCAAGGAAAAAAGTGAACTTCACCTAAGGACTCTGTAAGAGAAAACCTTCCCCCAAAGAAAACTTCAGGCCCAGATACTTCTATAGTGGATTTTGTTAACTGATGAGGGAGGAAACATTACCAATCTTACACAGACTTTTCCAGATAGTAGAAAAAGAGGACATAAAGAAGGGAGTGGGAGCGTTGAGTCCTACTTGCAAGAGGGCAATAAGGACAAACTTCATATGAGATGCCATACTCAGAGAGTCTGGAAGGCTGTGTATGTGCTTCCATGCATTAAGTTTACACTCACTTCCTGTAGCTTCCACATCATTGTCCCATTTCTGTTCCCTCGACACATGCAGAACACGTGGAGCCCCACGATCACAGGATGGCCTTTGAAATACTAAGAACAGGGCTTTTGGGACACCACTCCCTCCTCTGATTTCCAGGCACATTTGTCTGGAAAACCTACATCGGTCAATGTCACTCTGGTGACAGTGTGGCAGAGTGGTTGCCATCCCTCAGGTTCTGACAACAGGAAGACAGGGGTTAGGATCCCCTACCTCTAGTGAGACTTTGAGCAGGTTTTTCAACTTTTCTGTGACAATTTTTGTATTTTCAAAATCAAAATGGTACTACCGCCTACTACTAAAACTGTTGGCTGATTAAATGATAGAATACATTACAATTTCTTCACTAGTTCCCAGGCAAATCAATGTCTAGGTTGTTCATTTTCACGAAGCTCTCTTAACAAAGTGAGGCCAGGAACCAGCCCTTTTCTAATATACAGTGTATTTTTTTAATATATAGTAAGCGTGTGATTTCTTAGCAGTTCCAGATTTTATCTATTTTTAGCAATTGCAGTTCTCTACTGATATAGATTAAATTTATAGTTAATACAAATGCTAAGAACTTTTTTTGTCATGCCCGTAACACCCACCCCTGTTTCCATCTTGTACTTAAATTTGTTTTGTTTTGTTTGCTAATTACAAATATTAAAATAATACATGCATATGGAATTTTTTTTCAAATGTGCAACAGGGAACTCAGTGAAAACAAAGATCCCTCCTACCCCTGAATTGCGGTTTCCCTGTTCCTTTTTCTAAAATTGACCACTACACAGATGAGAGATATGTAGATAGATAGATAGATAGACAGACAGATAGATAGATAGATAGATAGTCTGCCACTGATAATGTCTCTTTCTCTCTTCTAACGTCTTCTCCCAAAGAAAACTCCATCATTTTTAATAACGTTCAACTTAGCATTTTTTATTTCATGTACTTTTGGTATTGTCTCTAAAATCTTATCGCCATATCCAAGGTTATTTTATTTTCTCTATGGTTCCTTGAAATTTTATGGGTTTGCATTTTACATCTAGGTCTATGACTAATATTGAGTTAATTTTTGTGTAAGAAGTAAGCTCTGTGACTAGATTTTTTTTTTGCATATAGGTGTGTCTTTCAATAATCTAATGCCATTTGTTGAGAGCTTGTTATTTCTTTACTGAATTGCCTTTGTCAAAGATCAGTTGACTATATTTGTGTGAGACTATTTCTGAGCTTGCTATTTTGTTTCATTGATCTATGAGTCTATTATTTTGCCAATACTACACTGTCTTGATTACTGTGGCTTTATAGTAAATCTTGAAGTCAAAGTGTGAGTCTTCCAACTTTTTTGCCCTTCTTTTTTTGCTGTTTTTATTTTAAAGATGTGGGGTACAATTCAGGGCTAGGTATACAAAGGGTCATTGTGAAGGTAAAGTTTGGGCCTCACTTTGGTCTCCACTTTACCTGATTTGAGATCAGGTACCCTTATTGATGAAGTGTGCCCCCTCACTACCCTGGCAATTTTCCATTGCTGCCAATCCTTTTCTTAAAGTATTATGATAGCTGTTCAGGGTCTGCTTATGAGTGAGTCCATGTGTTACTCAGTTCTTTGTTTCTGTGATAGATCACTCAGTATTATAGACTCTAAGTCCACCCAAGTTGCTGCAAAGTTCATAATTTTGTCCTTCTTTATGGCTGCATAATATTCCATTGTGTATATGTACCACACTTTTTTTATCCAGTCCAGTTTTGATGGGCAGCATGATTGCTTCCACGTTCTTGCTATTGCGAATAACGCTGCAGTAAACATGTGTGTGCAGGCATCTTTTTCATAGAGTGATTTGAGTTCCTTCAGGCATATTCCCAGAATGGAGATTGCTGGATTATATGGAAGGTCGATATTTAGGTCCTTTAGGATTCATCCCACTCTTTTCCACAGAGGTTGTACTAGTTTACCCTCCCACCAAGTGTTCTCTTTCCTTCGTATTCTCTCCAGCATCTGTTGTTTTTTGAGTTAGTGATGATGGGCAGCCTGACTGGAGCTAGGTGGTGTCTCAGTGTGGTTTTAATTTGCATTTCTTTGATGACTAGTGAGGCTGAGCATTTTTTCATATATCTGTTGGCTGCCTGTGTGCCTTCAAGAAGTGTCTGTTCATATATTTTGCCCACTTTTGCACTTCTTTAGTGTTGTGTTGGCTATTACAGACATTTTGCCTTTAGAATCAGATTTTTGATATCTAAAATGGCTTGCTAGGATATTGGCTAGAATCATTGAACAGAATTGACTTCTTAACATTGAGTGTTCTGATCCATGAACATGGGATATCTCTCTATTTAGATCTTTTATTTCTTTTATTGGAGTGGTGTTGTTATTCACATATAAATATGGTACATATTTTGTTAGGTTTAAATCTAAGCATTCTATTTTGGCATATAATTATAAATACTATTTTTTAAGTTTCAAAATCTCATTGCTCATTTCCGGTATGTAGGAAAGCAATTGACTTTTGCATATTAACTTTATATCTTGAAACCTCATTGTTATAAGTTCTAGGAGTTTTGTAAATTCTTCAGTGTTCATAGAAATTCACATCATCTGTAAACAAAAATAGTTTTCTTTTTCCTCCCTAATCTGTATATCTTTTATTTCCTTTTCTTGTATAATTGCACTAGCTAGGATATCCCATACAATGTTGTACTGGAATGGTGAGAAAAGGCATCTAGGCCTTGTTCTTAATCTTAAAGGAAAAGCATACAGTTTACAGGCAGATTTTTTTCTTTCAGCACTAAATTTTTACTTAATTACCTTGCTTTCATGGTTTCTGAAGAAAAGTAACAACAATTCTTATCCATGTTCTTTGATAAGTTAGAGGAGGCCTTTTGTTTTTTGTTTTGTCTTTTACCTCTGGCTTCTTTCTAAATTTTCTTGGTATATTTGGTTTGCTTCAGTTTGAAGATGATATATCTAAATGTAGATTTTTTAATTTTTTTTGGTTTTATCCCCCATGGTTTTTCTGAAATTTCTGGATCTGTGGTTTTAGATATGTCATTAATTTTGGAAAAATATTGCTCATTATTACTTCAATTTTTTTCTCCTACTTTATTTTCTCTTTTCTTTCTGGCATTACACAAATGCCATTCTTTTAAAGTAGCCCCATAGTTCTTGTAATGTCCCTTCTGTTCTTTTCATTCTCTTTTCTCATTACATTTCAGTTTGTAAAGTGCAATATATCTTCAAGCTCATACTCTTTTCTTGGTCTTTTCTAGCATACTGTTGAGACCATCAAAGGTATTCTTTATTTCTGTTACAGTGTTTTATTTCTAGCATTTTCCTTTAATTCTTTCTTAGAGTTTCATCTCTATGCTTACATTATCCATTTGTTCTTGCATGCTGTCTGCATTTTTCATTAGAACTTTTAACATATTAATCATGGATATTGTAAATTTCCTGTCTGATAATTTCAAAATCCGTGTCTTCTCTGAGTCTTGTTCTAATGCTTACTTGGTCTTTTCAGATTCTCCTTGTTCTTGCCTTGTACCAGGTTTTGCAATTTTATTTAAAACTGGACATGAATTACAGGAAATGAGAAAAATAGACCTTCAGTCTGAGATTTTATGTTAATCTGGTTAAGAATGTGATTTGCTTAATATTTTTGTGTGTTTGCCAAAGGTTTTAAGTTTCTCTACTGTTCACATTTTGTGACCCCTTTTGCCTTTGTGCTTCCCTAAGAGCTCCTACTTAAATAGAAGTTGCATCTTGCAGGTCTGTCAACTGTAGTCCTGAGTTATGACACTGGAGTCATGCTGTTGTGATAGGGAGGTGTGGTGGAGAAAAGTATTCCATAACTCTATGATTAAATATCAGTCTTTTAGTAGGTCTGTGTCCCTGAGTTGTGACTTTCACAACTGTTTTCTAATATTCCCCTTAGCTGAATCAGGAAAGCTAAAGTTAGCTGGAGTTGGGTAAGTGCTCTTTATTTTTATTTGGAATAAAGCTCTGGCAGAATATTTTTTTCTAGATAACAAGTCTTGTTATGGAGAACACTCTGGGTGCATTTCAGAATGATTACTTTCTTGGGAATCTACCTCTGCCAGAATAACAAGGGATTCTTTCTTGGTGATTCACCATATAATCATCAAAATTGCCATTTAAGCTTTTCTACTGATTCATGTCTACTGCAGGTTCTGCTCCAGATGAGTAGATATTCATTTGTCTCTTTGTATTTGCCTATCACTCCTGATTTCAGAGAGGTGGGTTGCTCTGTTGCCTCAATTCTCTGGGACTTTATTTTTAGTTTTTTAACTTTTCTCTTGTAAAAATGAGAGTAATGATTTCCAAAACATTTACATGCCAGATTCTAAACTAGAAGTCCTGTGTAATTTTTCAAATCATTTTTAATTGAAACAATTGAAGATTCACATGCAATTGTAAGAAATAATACAAGCATGATTTTCCCAGTTTGCTAATAGTAACATTGTGCAAAACTATAGGATAATATCAAAACCAAAATTCTGACATCGATACAATCACCAACCATTTTCAGTTTTTAGCTATTTTATTTGTACTCATTTTCCAATGTGTGAATGTGCATGCATATGCATATTTTAGTTCTATACAATTTTATCACATTTATACACACCCAGAATCAGATACTGAAAAGTTTCTTCACCACAAGTATTCTTTATGTTTCTTTTTTATAAGCATAGCTAATCTCAGACAACCAGTAATCTATTGTGTATTCCAAAAATGTTGTCCTCTCAAAAGTTATATAAATAGAATCATACAATATTTAACTTTTGGGATTACTTTTTTTTACTCAGCATGACTCCCTGTAGATTCATCTAAATTGTCATATGCATCAATAGTTCATTCCCTTTTATAATTTTTATCATATGATATGTATGTTCCATTGTTTTTTAAGCATTTACCTGTTGAACAACCTCTGCAATTATTCCAGTTTCTGGCTATTATAAACAAAGATGGTATAAATATTCATGCTCAGGTTTTTGTGTGAACATAAATTTTCAGTTTTCCAGGATAAATGCCCAAGATGATAACTGTAGAACCATATGATATTTGCATATTTAGGTGAAGATAAAAACCCTTCTTAACTCTTGCTGGATGACTGTACAATTTTACATTTCTGCCAGTAAATAGGAGTAATCCACGTCTTGTTTCCTCACTGGTATTTGTTCTCAACACTATTTTTTATTTTATCTATTTGGATACTTACATAGTGATATAGCTTTGCCATTTTAACCTGCACTTGCTGATCACTAATGGTGTTGAGCAACTCATTATGTGCTTATGTGCTATTTGCATATCCTCTTTGGTAAAATGCCAGTCGAGGTCTTTTATCCATTATCTAATTTGATTGCCTCTTTTGCTGCCTTTCAGGTTTTGACATTTCATTTAAAATATATTCCAGACACTAGGTCACTGTTGAATATTTGCTTTGAAGAATATTTTCCCCAATTTCTAACTTAGTTTTTGTACTCTTTACACATGTTATCAGGTAGTAAAAATGTATAAATATGGTGGTACAAATGTATCAGTTTTTTTCCTTTAAGATTGTGCTCATATAGCAATTTAAAAACTTTTTGCCTAGCCCTAGATTTTTAAATACTTTTAAACAGTTTTTCATTTTAAATTTAATTCTGTGGTGTTTAAATTTAAGTGTCAACTTGATTGGGCCAAGGGTGCCCAGATATTTGGTTAAACATTATTCTGGATGTGTCTGTGAGGATGTTTATTGATGAGATTAAAGATTTTTATCCCCAATTTGGGTGGGTCTCACATAATCCACTGAATGTCTGAATAAAGCAAAAGAGTGGAGGAAAGAAGAATTATCTCTCTCTGTCTATCTTTGAGTGTGGACATTAGTTTTCTCTTGCCTTCAGACTTGAACTCAACATAGAATTATATCATCAACTCTCCTGCTTCTCAGACCTTCACTCAAACTGAAATTTACCACTGGACTCGTGTGTGTGTGTGTGTGTGTGTGTGTGTGTGTGTGTGTGTGTGTGTATGTGTGTGTGTTCTTTTGTTTGTTTTTGTGGAGTACCCTATCCAGTGTAAAGTTCATGATTTATTTTTATTACTTTTGTGTAAGATGTTAGATGGTTTAAGTTGAGGTTTTTTTTAGTTTTTTGTTTGTTTTGCCTGTAAATTTTCAATTAAACAACCATCACTTATTGAAAAGGTTTTTAATATTTAGAATTGCTTTAAAAAAATTTTGGATCTGAACAGGAGAATTGACAGTTGCAGCAACAAGCTGGGTGAGCCCAGATCTGAATCACACTCCTCCTACAGTAGTCCATGGGGCATCCGGCCCACACTGAGAACAACTATATCAGCCTGCACTGAGAGCAGAGGGGAAGGACTGGAGACCAGAGCTGAAAGGAAGTTGGAGTTACAGGAACGACATCAAAGTGAGTTTTGCTTTTTTGTTTGTTTATTTGTTTTACTTGGTTTTTCTTGTTGTTCTTTGTTTGCTGATTTTTGTTTTAGTTTTTTTCCCTCTTCTCTCATTCTTTCTGTTTTTGATTATGCTTTTGTACTTACTTTGTTTCTGTTATTTTAATGCTTTTTTAAGACTTCTTGCTTGTGTATGGGTATTTTTGAGGGAGAGTACATCAACAGGGGAGAGTTTGTCAGTTTGTGTGTTTGTATGATTGTATGTTTGGGGTTTTTTTTTTTTTAACCTTTTCTGTCTTTGTGTCTCTTTTCCTTTGTTAGCTGGTACACCTATTTTCCCTCTTCTTCTTCTCCTCTCTCTCTACCTTCCTCTCATCTGCCTCCTTCTTTTTTCCATTATTTTCCTTTTTCTTACCTCATTTTGCTTTCAGGGGGCAAACCTATATCCCCACTGCATGAACAGAATGTAAGGCAGTAGGAAGTGGGTTTCAGAGGACCCACACAGCTGTCAGCAGATATTGGGATCTGCAGATAGTTCCTGAATCACAGCTCTCCTCTCAATTAAATCTTAAAACTGCAAAAAGTACAGTCATCCACCCACAGTCCAGCTTCTGAATTGAACAACATCAGAGGATCTACATAAGGAAGAATAGATGATTGAGCAAACTAAAGTAAAAGCTACACTCCTCTCACCCAATCTCTTAACAACAGAATTAAAGAAGAGAAAAAAGGGAGAGGAAAATCTACACAAATGAAAAAAAAAGGAAGAAAATCTACACAAATGGAAAAAAAAGGAAGAATTCGGGTCTCACCCAAATCCCTGGGAGGTCAACCACTGAGAATACAGACTTTGGAACCCAAACAATGAAGAGCACTCAGAATGACTGGCCTCAAACCACAAACCCAGACATCAAGATATTTACAGAGGGAATAAACAGAAATGAGGAGAGAGAAGAGGAAAGAGTGAAGAAGTTGATAACTGAGATAATAGCGATAAAGAATACAGTGAAAGAAATAAATAACAAACTGATAAGCATGGAAAGCAGAATTAACCAAGCAGAAGAAAGAATCTCAGAGTTTGAGGACCAAAATATGGAACTAACTCAAACTGAAAAACATAGAAAAGAAGCTTTAAGAGACACAACGAAACCTCCAAGAGATGAGTGATTATTTCAAGAGGCCAAACTTAAGATTTATTGGAATCCCTGAGGCAGAGAGACAGAGACCACCTTGGAACAAATATTCCATGAAATTATCCAAGAAAATTTCCCTCATCTCTTTAGTGACATGACCATTCAAACACAAGAGATTCAGAGAACCCCTGCAAGACAACACATGAGAAGACCAACTCCTAGACACATAGTAATTCACCTACACAAAGTAGGTATAAGAGAAAGAATTCTAAAGGCAGCAAGAGAGAAAGGTCAGACTACCTACCAGGGAAGACCAATTAGAATAGCAGCAGACTTATTTACAAAAACACTTCAGGCTAGGAGAACTTGAAGATCAATCTTCAAAGTTCTCAAAGATAAACAATTTCAACCTAGAATTACCTACCCAGCAAAGTTAAGCCTCATCAGTGATGGAGAATTAAAATCCTTCCCAGATACTCAATCCCTAAGAGTTTATACTGCCTCCAAACTAGTTCTACAAGAAACACTTAGGAAAGTATTAAACACAGAAGAAAGAACAAAAAGAATGACAACAACCTTCCCAAGAATGCAGGAAAAAGATTGAAAACACACATGAATCAACCCAAAACTCAAAAGAAAGACAACAAACAAATGAATGAGCAAACAGCAACAACAACAAACTCTATAAGAACCTTGTGACAGAGATAAATTCTCACATCTCAGTGATTAGCCTGAATGTGAATGGACTAAATGCACCCTGAAAAGACAAAGAGTGATAAAATGGATAAAATATCATGAGTCAACAATACATTGTCTCCAAGAGACTCATCTCTCCAGAAAGGACACTCACAGACTCAAAGTAAGAGAATGGGAAACAAAATTTCAGGTGAACAGAACACAAAAGAAAGCAGGAGTTGTGATCATAAAACCAGACAAAATACCCTTTAAACTAAGAAAATTTTTGAAAGATATGGAAGGTCATTACATAATGATAAAACGTTCAATCCATCAATAAGAAATATCCAGCCTAAACATACTTGCACCCAATATAGGAGCACCAACTTTCATAAAGCAGCTTCTAGGTAAACTTAAAAAAGATATTGACTGTAATGCTATCACAGCTGGGGAAATAAATACGCCACTCACAACCCTAGGCAGATTATAAAGACAAAAAAATTAACAAGGAGATCCAGAACCTCAATGTGATGCTTGACCAAATGAACTTAACTGACACCTACAGAACACTCAACCCAACAACCATGGAAAACACATTCCACTCATCACCCTATGAAACATACTCTAAGATCAAGCTAGGCCATAAAGCAAGCATAAACAAATTCCATAAAATTGAAAGATTGCCATGCACCTTCTCGGACCACAGTGGAACAAAAATAAATATCAACACCAATAAAGTTCTCCCAAAACCCACAATGACATGGTCACTAAACGGCATGATGCTAAACAACTCCTGGAACAACATGGAAAGCAAAACAGAGATTAAAAGATACCTGGAATCAAATAAAAACAAAGAAACATCTTACCAAGACCTTTGGGATGTCATGAAAACAGTCTTAATAGGGGAATTCACATCTCTGTGAGCACACAGGAAGAAAATGGACAGATCACAAGTTAACAGCCTAACAACTCACCTAAGGAAGCTGGAAAAGCAAGACCACCAAAACCCTAACTTCAGTAGAAGAATCCAGATCACCAAAATGAAAGCCCAAATTCAGGGCATAAAAGACAAAAATAATACAAAAAAAAAAATCTGGTTCTTTGAAAGGACAAACAAGATTAATGGACCCCTAGGTAGACTGACCAAGAAAAAGAGAGAAAAAGTCCAAATAAATACATTCAGAATTGCAAACTATCAAGTCACAACTGACCCTAAAGAAATACAAAATTTTATCAGAGACTACTATGCACACTTGTATGGAAACCCTAAAGGAAATGGATGACTTTCTGACATCACACAACCTCCCAAGGTCGAAACAAGAAGAAATCAAGATCCTAAATAGACCAATAACAATCCAGAAAATTGACTGTGACATAAGAAAACTACCTACAAAAAAAGCCTTGGATCAGATGGCTTTCCAGCAGAATTCTAGAAAACATGCAAGGAGGAACTGATACCGGTATTAAAAGTATTCCAGGCAATCAAGAAACATGGAACTCCCTCAATCATGTTATGAAACTAACATCACATTGATATTCAAACCAGGTAAAGATCCAACAAAAAAAGAGAACTACAGGCCAATATCCTTGGTGAACATAGATGCTAAAATTCTCAACAAGATCCTAGCAAACTGGATCCAACAACACATCTCAAAAATCATCCACTACGACCAAGTAGTCTTCATCCCCAGGATGCAGGGTTGGTTCAACATTCGTAAGACCATAAACATAATTAAATACATCAACGGATGTTAAAACTAAAACCACATGATTATATCATTAGATATAATGATATAATATATCCAAAAAAAAGCTGTTGATAAAATCCAGCACCCCGTCTTGATAAAATCCCTTGAACATCCAGGCATAGGTGTAACATAGCTCAAAATAGTAAGAACCATCTATAAGAAACCCACAGCC
The DNA here is from genome assembly GCF_000164805.1 of Carlito syrichta. Classification (NCBI taxonomy): domain Eukaryota; kingdom Metazoa; phylum Chordata; class Mammalia; order Primates; family Tarsiidae; genus Carlito; species Carlito syrichta. Next base: position 229,694 of record NW_007249651.1, on the reverse strand, counting down.
AGTATGCTCCTAAACAGAAAAAAATTGGAGCCATTTCCCCTGGAAACTGGAACAAGAGAAGGATGCCCACTCTCACCCCTCCTTTTCAGCATAGTATTGAAAGTCCTAGCTAGAAAAAACAGACAGGAGAAGATCAGGGGTATCCAAATAGGAAGAGAGGAAGTCCAATTGCCCCTCTTTGCAGATGGCATGATTCTATACCTCAAAAACCCAAGAGAATCTGTCAAAGAACTCCTTGCACTTATAAAGGACTTTGGCAAAGTCTCAGGATATAAAATAATTGTGCAAAAGACAGTTGCATTTCTATACACCAACAATAAACAGAAAGAAACCCAAATAAAAAGCACACACTCCCATTCACAATAGCTACCAAAAAAATGAAATACCGCGGCATCTTTCTAACCAGAGACGTCAAAGACCTTTACAACAAAAACTACAAAACTCTGCTCAAAGAAATCAAAGATGACACAAACAAATGGAAAAGTATCCCATGTTCATGGACTGGAAGAATCAACATTGTTAAGCTGTCCATCCTACCCAAGGCAGTTTACAGATTTAATGCGATGCCCATTAAATTACCAGTAGCATTATTCTCAGACCTGGAAATGACAATACAGGAATTCATATGGAAACATAAACAACCACGAATAGCTAACACAATCCTCAGGGAAAAAAAAGTGGGAGGTATCACATTCCCAGACTTTAAGCTTTATTTAAAACTGCAATAGTCAAACAGCCTGGTACATGTACAAGAGCAGGTATATAGACCAATGGAACAGGATAAGAGATATCAGAAGCAAAACCTCAATTTCTCAACCAACTCATCTTCGACAAAGCCTCCACTACCAATCACTGGGGAGAGGAAAACCTATTCAGTAAATGGTGCTGGGAAAACTGGCTGACCACTGCAGAAGTTTAAAACAAGACTCCTACCTATCACCATACACAAAAGTCAACTCTAAATGGATCCAAGACCTAAATGTAAAACCTCAAACCATAAGAACCTTAGAAAATACAGGAAACACCCTTATGGAAACTGGAGTTGGCAACCAGTTCCGGATCAAAACCCCAAATGCCCATACCATAAAAGATAAGATAGACAAGTGGGACTTCAACAAACTGACAAACTTCTGCAAAGTCAAAGAAACCATCAAGAGATCAGGGAGACAGCCCAGACTGGGAAACAATATTTGCCAACTGTTTGTCTGACAAAGGCCTAACATCTAGGATTTACAAGAAACTCAAATGTGCTAAAATTAAAAAAAAAACAGCCCCATTACAAAGTAGGCAAAAGATACAAAACGGACACTTCTCAAAAGAAGACATATAAGCAGCCAACAGATACATGAAAAAAATGCTCATTAAAACCACACTGAGATACCACCTAACTCCAGTCAATATGGCCATCATCAATAACTCAAAAAGCAACAGATGCTGGAGAGGATCTGAGGAAAAGGGAACGCTTCTACACTGTTAGTGGGAGTGTAAACTAGTACAACCTCTGTGGAAATCAATTTGGTGATACCTAAAAGATCTAAAAATTGACCTTCCATATGACCCCACAATCCCTCTACTGTGAATATACGCAGAGGAACTCAAATCACTCCATGGAAAAGATACCTGCATATGCATGTTTATTTCAGCATTTTTCACAATAGCAAAAACATGGAACCAACATGATGCCCATCGAAAGAGGACTGAATAAAAAAATGTGGTACATATACCCGACGGAATATTAGCAGCCATAAAAGACGAAATTATAAACTTCACAGCAACTTGGATGGACTTAGAATCTATAATACTGAGTGATGTATCACAGAAACAAAGAACTGAATATCACATGTTCTAACTCATAAGTGAACCTTGAACAATTATCATAATACTATAATAAAAGCATTGGCAGTAGTAGGAAATGTCGGGGGGATGGGGGTATACCTCATCAACAAGGGTACCTGCATAATGAACATTTGAATACCTAACCCTGAATTGGATCCAGCATCTTTAAAATAAAAAATTTGGAGTAAAAATATAAATCTATAAAGAATCATTTATAAAAAAATCATTTGAAGTGTTGTAGACAGGGACTTTAAAAAGTCTGCTTCTAAATTAAATAAATGAGAACACTGACAAATAAATGTATACATCACCTTTTTCAGATCTCTGGAAATCAATCAAAGGTTCACAATAATCTGTGGGCTGTCTATTAAAAAAAAATTCAATCTCATCAGTAAAGCAGTAAATTGTATGCATTTTCACTTGTCTTATTCCCAATGCTCTCTCTCAGCTCTGTGGTGGTTTTGTAAATAATAGCTCCACAATCATGGGAAAAGTCAGGAGTCAGTGGAAGAGGCAGAACAAATTTGGAGTACTCCAAAAGCAGTATTCTCTGAAAAACAGTGATAATTTTATCTTTCTAGAAGTTCTATGAAAATTTTTACTTGCAGACCTTATCTTTATATGACCTGATTCTCTCAGTAGAACAGGGATTTTCCCAGGAGAAACTTAATCAAAACAATCAAGGAATGGTTTAGCATCACAGTTACCTAAGGAGGTGATAATGGGGACAAAATAAGTAGTTGACTGAAAACTTAAAAAGAAAAGCTTGAAAATGGAAAAAAGAAAACTGGGCAAACTTGCCTAGCACTGTGTGCAAGCTCATGAAAAATGGAAAAAGGCCCTCCAATCTTCCATTGACTAGATTTGAGACTCAGCAGAAAATGAAGTGTACACTTGTACATTACCTGCCTGAGCATTAAAGGCAGAGTTCAGAATGGTCTTGGAGCCCTTCATTCAGGCTGGGAGACTTACTGATTTCTGGCTTCCTGGCCTTTGAGGAAATATCTGTTTAATTATTAGCTGATCACTAAGCTAATCAAACTGTGATTTTAGTGATCAAATTTTACAAACCAGTTTTCAGAAAGAAACAAACAAACAGAACAATAAAAACAACAGCAAACACCACCACCAAATCTCAAGTGGGAGAGAAATCTGAATCCCACAACTGCCATTTAATATGTTTTAAATGCCCAGTCTTCAACAAAAAATGTATAAGATATACATAGAAATAGATTAGTATGGCCCCATCATAAGAATAAACACAATGAATGGAAACTATCCTTAATAATGTGGACTTCTAGAGCGACATTACATCAGCTATTTAAATATAATCTAAGAACTAAAAAAGTCTAAAAAAAAGAAAACTATGATATCAATTTCCTATCAAATGAGAATATCAATATACAAAAATTATATATTTTTAAGAGTATCAAAAATAAAAAGTATCTGGAGTTAAAAAATATACCAACTGAATGAAAAAAGTCACTAGAGTTGCTCAACAGCAAATCTGAGCTGACAAAACAAAGAATCAGAGAACTTTAAGGTATATCAATTGCGATTATTGAGTGTAGGCAACATAAAAAATAGGGAAGACAACAGGGCCCCACAGACCTGTCAGACACCAGCAAGCATATAACAAAGAGAAAATGGGAATCACAGAAGGAAGGATAGATGAAGAAAGAATGTTGGAAGAAGTCATTGGTTAAAACAAACCAAAGTTAATGATAAACATTTATCTATCTATTCAAGAAGTTGAACAGACTTCCAAATAAGACAAACTTAAAAGAGCTCTACAGCTAGACATGTCACAGTCCAATGGTCAAGAAAATAGACAAGACAATGAAGGCAGCAAGAGAAAAGCAGCTCATCACACACTGAGAACCCTAAATGAGATTAATAGCTGAGTTTTTTCAACAAAAATAATGTAGGTCAGAATTAGTGACATAACATATTAAAAGTGCTAGAAGAAAAACATTGTTAATGAAAAACACTATACCCAGCAAAATTAGCCTGCAAGAGTTAAGACCTTTCCTAGATAAATATAAGCCAATGAAATGCATTGTTGTTAGATATGACCTCCAAGAGCTACTAATGGGATTCCTTACAGTGTAAATAAAAGGACACTTGTCAATTACTCAAGCATACATGAAGAATAAAGAGTGCCATTAAAAGCAACTACATAGGTAAATATAAAGACAGCATAATTGTATATTTTGGTTGCAACTTTCTTCTCTCTGATTTAGAAGACTGCAAAAAACAATAAATGTGAAACTGTATTTGGGGGCATATGATGTAATTTGTCTGGACACTATAGCAAAAATAATGAGAAATAAATAAGGGCATAAATGCAAAGTTTTCTTTATAGTATTGGAGTAATTTTGATATTAATAAAAATAGCTGAGATGCTAATTACAATTCACAAGACAACACTAAGACTATAACTCAAAATATATAGCAAAAAATAGTTCTCCAGAAAATATCAATTTCATAAAAAAAGTAATAGATGAATAAAGAAAAAGTTATTACGTATAAAAGCAATAAAATTATTTACTTTCGTTATCAGTAAAACCTTAAATATACTATAAATAGATTAGACATAAAAAGAAGATACAGTTACTAATATTAGGAATAAAAGAATAAAAATAACTTGGCAAAATGAATTTAAAAACACGATCCAATTATATCACTATAAGAGACATACCTTAGATTCAAAGACACAAATGCATTGAAATTTAAAGACCAGAAAATAATATACTATGTAAACAGCAAGGAAAATAGAAACAGAGTGGTTAATACTAATATACAAAATATTCTTTATACAAAAAAGTTACTAGAAACAAAAGAGAATATTTTATAAAGACAAAAAGGTCAATTCATATGGAATATATAACCCTTATAAATATATATGCACCTAAAAACAGAGCCCTATAATTCATGAAATAAAGTCTGATGAAATTTAAAAGATAAACCCCAAATTTAACAATAATAGTGAAAAACACTATATCCAGCAAAATTAGCCTGCAAAAGTTAAGACCTTTCCTAGATAAATATAAACCAATGAAATGTATTGTTGTTAGATATGACCTCCAAGAGCTACTAATGGGATTCCTTACTTTAAATTCAAAACTATACAGAAGATAATCAAGGAAAGGGGAGACTTGAACAACACTCTAAAACAACTAGACAGCAGATACCTATAGAACACATCAGCCAACAATAGCAGAACATATATTCTTCTCATGTACACATGGAACATTCTCTGGATGGACCATATATTAGGACATATCATAATTAGTAGAGAGATATGAGTAAAATAGCAGACTAGAAATATCCAACCACTCAGAAACACTGGCAAAGCACCCAGAAGCTACCAGAATCAACATTGTATGTGTGCTCAAAAATAAGTAAAGGTTTACAACACTCTATCAAACAACCAGTCAAGAAAACGCCATCTTCAAAAACAGCCAAAAACGTTTATCGTGTTTTCTCTCACCCTTGCCTCACTGCCTCCCTAGCATAGGGAAAGTCTCGGTCTTGAGTAACAGCAGCCAGGTTCCTAGTTCCTCCCTTGAAGGGAGGGGACAGAGCAGACCTCATTGGCAAAGTGTTGTGAACACACATTCAAATCTGGATGGGGAAGCGGGGTCCCTGAAGGACTTGGTCCTTCATCTCTGTCTCATTTAACTAGGAGTACAGATGGGAAAATTGGTGGGTACTGCTTATAAAGCTATCAGGGGATAACAAACCCACAGACACCTGGGCAAAAGGCTATGGGTGGAGACGTACGGTAGACCATCTAAGTCCTGAAGGAGAAGCTGGGCTGACACTTTTGGGGAAATTAGAACATTCAAAAGCAGTTGCAGATATGAGATACTCTAGAAAGCCACCTGCATACCCAGGCAAAACGCATGCTCAGAAAAGTCCTGAGAAGGCCTGGAGCTTCAGGCAGAGCAAGCCAAAATAATTAAAGAATTGATCCAACACAGAGTCAGTCTTCAAAAACCGAGAGACTGTGTGTGTGTGTGTGTGTGTGTGTGTGTGTGTGTGTGTGTGTGTGTGTGTGTGTGTGTGTCCACGCACGCGCACACACGTGTTTCCAGCTCCTGGCATTCAAGCAAATACCTGTAAAGATATTATCTGAATGTGAGTTTAAAGAAGCAGAAACTTCAGTAAGCACACACGACAAAGAATCGTCTTTGCAAAAATAGTTTAGAAAAGTTTCAAAACAAGTAAACTACTATAGTCTTAAACAATCAAAAAGCCCAGCAAATCCTGGTGTTATGGATGAAAAGTCTGCATGCCCAACATTCACATGTCAAAGCCCTACGCTCCCCACTGTGAGGGTATTTAGAGATGGTCTTTGGGAGGGGATAAGACTTAGACTGAAGGTCATAATGGGAGGGCCTTCAGGGCAGGGTCGGTGGCCACACACGAGCAGGAAGGGAGTGAAATTGCTCTCCATGTGCACTCACCAGGGAGAGGCTGCACGAGGACACCACAAGCAGTCCGCCGCCTGAAGCCGCGCGGAGGAGCGCCGGCGTCAGACACTGGCTCTTGGGGCACCTTGAGCCTGGACTTCCCGGGTGCCAGAACTGCGAGAAATAAATGCCTGTTGTGTAAGCCACTCAAACGATGGTATTTTGTGATGGCAGCCGCAGCCGACTGACACGTGGGGAAGGGGAGGATCCGAGTCCCAAAGTCGCCGCAGCACCAAATGCTCGGTTTTGTTTGTTTTTTTTTTTTTTTGCGTCGGAGTCTCGCTCGGTCGCCCAGCCTGGAGGGCAGGGGCCGCTCCCGGCCCCCGCAGCCTCGACCCGCCGGGCTCCGGCCACCCTTCCGCCTCGGCCCGCCCAGGAGCCGGAACCACAGGCGCGCGCTGCCAGGCCGTCTCGGGGCTCATCTCTTTGGGTTCCTCTCTCGCAGGACTCGGGGCTCCTAAGGTCTGACATCCGAATGCCATTGTTTCACACATTGCATCTGGTCTATGCTGCCAGTTCAGGTAAGAGGGTAAATTCAGTCTGTGTCATTTTATCTTGGCCAGAAGCTCAAGTTCATGTCTTATCTTTAGCTTTATTTATGGTGTCATGTGGCAAGTTTACATTTTCAATAAGTCAACATCGATCTTTTATTTTATGGCTTTTCATGAAGCTTTGTGTCTATTGGAGGATATATGTCTATTTAATTTAAGAAACGTGTCTATTTAAGAAGACCTTCTCCGATGTTATGAATATATTTGCATATATTTCATTTAGTAGCTTTCTAGTGCACCTGGGCACAAAAACATACACAAAATAATTTTGGTTACAGGGTTCTTTAATCCATTCTAAATTTATCTTTCACAACCCTTTGAGGTTGAGAACCTCAAAATAGTCATTTTTCCTCAAACCTTTTGTTGTACAGATTTTTGCCCACGGATTTGGGATGCTACACTTGTTTTAACTGAAAGTCTGTATATGTATGGGTCTGTTTCTGATATTTTCTGTTTCGTTGACCTGTTTATTCGTTCCAACCATTCCTCTTTGTCCATTTTCAGTAATTTCATTACTCTTGAGCATTATATTTTCCAGCTTAGTTTTATAATTATTTTCACCCGTTGATCAAGATTTTAGAATCTTGACTGTGATGGTATTTAATTTATAGACTGAGTTTTATGTTTCGTTTGCCCTGTTTTCTGATATCATGAACTTTTGTGAATGTTGAGAACTATCTACGACGCACTTCTGTGTGCTGTCCGGTGTACAGGAAAGGCAGGATGTGTCGGCAGCCAAGGTGACACGTCCAGATGACTGCTCGAGTGTGGGAAGGCACCCTCGGATGGAAGCCGCTAAGGCTTCCCGTTGGTGTGAGTGAGAGGAAAGGCAAGGCAGGCCGCTTCTTCAGCAGCAAGCCACCCTCATGTGTGACCCAGGCCTTCCCACTCTGCTTGCCCTCTCTTTGCAAGCTGGGAGTTACGGGTTCTATGCTACCCAGGAAAGGACGCCCTATTCAATAAGTCATGCTGAGACAACTGGCTAGCCACATAAGAAAGAGTAAAGTTGGACTCCTTTCTCTTGCATGTACGTGAATTAACTTAGGGTGAGTTAAAGAGCGGGGCTCGGTGGCTCGGCCTGTAATCCCACGCTTTGGGAGGCCGAGGTGAGAGGATTGCCTGAGCTCGCGGGTTTGAGATCCGCCTGGGCAACTTGGCGAGACCTCATCCCTACAATCAATCAAAAAAGTAGCTGGGCGTGGTAGCACGCGCCTGTAGTTCCGGCTAGTTGGAAGGCTGATGCGGAAGGATCGCAGGAGCCCAGCGGGTCGAGGCTGCGGTGGCCGGGAGCAGCCACTGCACTCCAGCCTGGGAGACAGAGTGAGACTCCGACTCAAAAAAAAAAGATGAATTAAAGACTTAAATGTTAGGCCTCAAACTATAAAAGTTCTAGAAGAAAACCTAGGTACTATTCTTCTGGACATCAGCCTAGGCAACAAATGCAAGCTAGTTCATATGAAAAACATGAAATGTGGAAAAATGCTCAACACCACTAATTAAAACCAAGTCCTCAAAATCAAATGCAGCCAAAACAAAAATTGACAAGCGGGATCTAATTAAACTAAAGAGCTTCTGCACAGCAAAAGAAACTATTGACAGAGTGAATAGACAACTTACAGAATGGGAGAAAACATTTGCAAACCATGTATTCAAAAAAACCTACTATTCAGTATCTATAAGGAACCAAAACAAATCAACAACAGAAAAATAACTGCATAAAAAGGAACAGTCGCTTCTCAAAACAAGACATACAAGTGGCCACCAAACATACAAAAAAATGCTCAACATTACTAATTATCAGAGAGATGCAAATCAAAACCACAATGAGAGATCATCTCACACCAGTCAAAATAGCTATAAGCCGAAACCAACAGATTTTGGCAAGGTTGCAGAGAAAAAGGAAAACTCATATACATTGGTGAGAATGCAGGCTAGTTCAATTTGGGCAATTTCTCAGACAAACTAAAAATAGATTCACCATTCGAATTAGCAATTCCACTATCAGGTATATGCCCAAAGAAACATAAATCGCTCTACCAAAAAGGCATTGCATGCATATGTTTATTGCACCACAATAATAAAGATATAGAACTAACCTAGGTGGATTGGTTAAAGAACTTATACCCCATGGAGTACTACAGCGTCATAAAAAGAATGAAATCATGTCCCTTGCAGCAATGTGGATGCAGCTGAAGGCCGTCATTTTAAGTGAATTTTCACAAAGACAGAAAATCAAATACCACATGTTCTCATTTGTAAGTGAGAGCTAAACACTGGGAACACATGGGCATAAAGAAGAAATTAGCAGACACTGGGGTCTTCTCAGGGGGGTCAGGGGAGAGGGCGGCAAGGGCTGAAAAACTACCTGCTGGGGACCGTGTTCACTCCTGGGGTAACATGTTCCTTAGAAGCCCAAACCTCACCGTCACACAATACACCCATGTAACCAATCTGCACGTGTAGCCTTTGAATCTAACATTCAAAAAAAAAAAAAATAATAAAGAAGACTAAAAAACAAAATATCAATGAATAAACATCATTTCTTGCTCTTGTTTTGGGCAGTGGCTTCTTCCTTCTGCGCCATCTCATCCCTCTCCCATTATTTACGGGTTCTCATTCCATTTTGGTCCGCACAAAATGTTTCCCTTATTTTCCAGTGTTACAAATTTGATTTTCTATTTTTTAAAATGCTATTTCTAGGGAATTGGTGTAGAAGCAAACAAGTGAAGGATACTCCTAGCCCTGGGCACGAGAGCCCTTCTCAACAAGACCCCACATGGTGCTCTGACTCAGTGTGTTCGTCCCATGACGTGCCTGTGAGCACTTATTCCTGGCCATGCATGCTTGCCACCCCTGCACCTCTTCTCCCACTCAAACACCCGGTGTTGGAGGAGAAAGTTCCCTGAGCTTAAAACTTCCTTTTCTGAGAGACTCCTCTGCCTCCCTCTCTGTTTGGTTCAGTCTTAAGCTTTTTAGCTAGCTATGCATATTATATACTTTCTGAAGAGACATGTGTAAAAGATGTTTCTAAAAGTGCTAGTTGCATGAATGAAACAAGATCGCATTATCTCTGCTAAATGTTGTGCTCTGACCTACTTTCATACTATACAATCCAGTCGGGTCCAAAAAAAGGGATATTTCCAGACTACAGTTAAATTTTTTAATAAACATCTTCATACTAGGGAAATTAAACAGAATGGTGTAATAAACCCCCACGTGTCCATCACTCATTTTCAACAATTGTCCACATTTCACCTTTTTTGTTTCATCTATGCCTTCTCCCACCCCACCTATCCACTCAGCATATTATTATTATTATCGTTATTACAGTTCTTTTAACTTCAGATACATGGAAGGATGGGTAGATAGACAGACGTAGATAGATAGAGTGAGCAAATCTTAGCTATAAAATTTGGAAACATGCATATACTCATGTACCCACACCCATCATAATCTAGACCATTTCTATCTTTACAGAAAGTTTTCTCCTGTCCCTTCCTAGTCAATCCCCTAATCTCCCAAGGCAACCATCTCCTAATAATTTTCACCCCATATTAGTTTTGTCTGTTCTTGACGTCACTTAAGTGGAATCCCTCAGTGTCCTCTTGTTGTGTCTTCCTTCTTTTAGTCAGCAGTCTATAAGATTCATCGATGTTTTTGTATCAGTGACTTTTGTCTCCTCGTTCCTGAGAAGTCTTCCACTATATGAATATGCCATAATTTGCCCATTTTCCTTCAATGCACATTTAAGTTTTGCCGTGCTTTGGTTATTATAAATAAAGCTTCTAAGACAACTATCTACTCACCTTTGCTTGGGCATGTACTTTCTCTTACATAAACTCGTCGGAGTGAGATGATGAAACCAAAGAATGGGCACAGGTTTCACTTACGTGAGGTGTCAGCCATCATCGTGTTCTTATTTTCTTATTAACCACAGCATTCCACGTTCTCATGAGGAGCATATAAGCGTTCCAGCTGAATACGTTCTTGCCAGTGTTTAGTGTTGACAGTCTTCTCAGGTTTAGACACTCTAGTGCATACAGAGTGACAACCCATTGTGGTTTTATTTTGCATTTCTCTAATGACCAAAAAGGTTGAGAACCTTTCCATGTGTTTATTGACCATCCATATATCTTTATTTTTATAGTATTTATTCAGACATCCTCCCATTTTTTAGTGTGACAGTCCTTATCCTATTGAGTTCCTTATAAATTCTTGAAATTCTTGTGCTAGAGATATATACTGTGAATACCTTATCTCCCAGGCTTATCTTATTTCCCTAATGGTATCATTTGTATGAAGCCTAACTAATTATCTTTTTTCTTTTGTGGTTATCAATTTCTGTGACCACCTAAGAAATATTTGCTCATTCCAAGCCACAAAAATATTTTATTTTTTCTTCTAAAATCTATATTGTTTCAGCTTTTATGTTTAGGTCTGTGATCCATGATGAGTTCATTTTTGTGTATGGTGTATGGAAGAGGGTGAAAGTTATTTGTTTTTCTTTCCTTTATCTAGTTGTAGCACTGATTGTTTTAACACTTTCCCCGTCAAATTGTTTCCCATCTCTGATGAAAATCAATTGGTTCACTCAATCTCCATTTCAAGTCATGGGCTGCGCTGACAATCAGCCTCCCTCCACAAACACACACATGCACATACTCAGATCACATTAGCCTGATCATAGGTGGGCTCCAGCATGCTCCCAGCCCTGGGGTAGGGCCCCTGGTTTACTCCAGCCCTGGCATCGGGACTCTATGCCCATCTTAGTTGGCTCACTATGACTTTCTTCATATTGACTCTTCCAGACCCATCCACACTCTTAGAGACTCCTAACTCCACCGTTCCTCCCAGACTATCTCATAATAAAGGAACCTTCCTGACTGAGGAGATCCAGCTCTCTCAGCTAAAACTCCTCAAGCTCTTTTCAACGCTGCAGCTATAAACTTAAGTAAGAAAGCCACCCCCATCAAACTCTGCCACATTAACAAGTTTCCACTGCCAGCCCTGATGAAAAGCACACCCTGGTGGGAAGGCTCCAGCCACAGTGAACCCATCGGCACAGCACACAAATCGGATAGAGGTCTGACCACCAGGTGGGTGTGCTGCACCTCCGAGGTGAGGGACAAGACCTTCTCATCTTCACGTAGGACCAGGGGAATCATTTGGGGCAGAGTTTTTAGCACTTTGTACAATGTTTCTTGGCACCCCCACCCCCATAACACTTCCTTCTGTTTACACTCAGCCCAAACCTGATATAGTCGCTTAGATGCGCTCCTCGTGTTTGATATTTACCGGAGTTAGAAAAAAATTATTTACAATCCTCCATATAGAAAGCATGTAAATGCATAACAATTACTTTAATCATAAGGTAAATAAAGATCACTTTTCAAAAAATATGGTATGTACTTATTGTGAAATGAATTTAAAATACATGAAAGCATAAAGGAGGAGGATTAAAATGACCCCCAATTCCTCCCCGCCTCAAGAATAACCACAGTTACGACATGTGGGTGACAGGTTGGCGAGTGGGATTCCACCCCTCTCTGTGCCTGGCTGTGCTCAGTGTAGGTGTCATGTCTCATGTTCACCGACCTGCCCAGGAATCAGTTCTCTCCCACAGACAACACTCCTGGCCAACATGTCAAGATGCAAGAACCACTTGGTCTTTGGAGAGTGGTATTAAATCCCTTAATATGGTTTTTATCCTAAGAGATTTCTTATGCCTGAAAGTGTTTTATAGAGAGAACTACCTAATTCTGAGCTTTTTGTGATCCCTGTAGATGTCCTGAACATATATTTTCAGTCCTAGTCCCAGGCTTGTTTTAAACCAAGAATATCCTGCGAGCAGTGAGTTCCCAATTAGGGGTATTTTAGGAAGCTGTAAGTGAAGATTTTATATGAGACACACCTGCAGGTGAAAATGAGACACGGTATTCTTTTTTTTTTTTTTTTGTCTTCTCAACCTCAAAAAAGCCTGTGCAGAAAGAACAGGTGAAAGACAAGGGGAAGAGAGAGAGAGAGAAAGACACCTCCAACCCCTCTCCCCAGAGGCTTGCAAATACGTGTCCTTTCCCTAATCCCCAGATGTGCCATTTTTTTGTGCAAAAGAGAGTCTGTAACACAGCTGGGACTAGGGAAAGACAAGGGAGGAACTAGCCTGGGGAAGATACCCTAAAATTAACAAATAGTATGACCTTGTAATATTGTTTGTTTTATTAATAACGACCATAAATGTAAAACAATAAACATTAATAAATAAGCATAAATAAAAAACACGACCATAAATGCATTAACAGATGTAAAAACAAGAACCACATGATTATCTCATTAGATGCAGAAAAAGCTTTTGATAAAATCAAGCATTTCTTCTTAATAAAAACCCTCAAACACCTAAGTATAGAAGGAACATACCTCAAAATAGTAAGTGCCATCTACAACAAAACCACAGCTAACATATTGCTAAATGGACAGAAACTAGAAACATTTCCCCTGAAAACCAGAACAAGACAAGGCTTCCCAGTCTCATCGCTCTTGTTCAATATTGTGTTGTAAGTCCTAGCTCAGGCAATTAGACAAGAGAAGGAAATCAGGAGTATCCAAATAGGAAAAGAAGAAGTCAAGTTATCTCTCTTTGCTGATGATATGATCCTATGCCTTGAAAATCCAAGAGAATCTGTCAAGACAGGAGGCATCACACTTCCAGACATCACACTTTACTTATAAGGTTACAATAACAGTATTGGTACAAGAAAAGGTATATGGAGCAGTGGGACAGGATTAGAGTTTCCGGAAGCAAAGCCTCAATTTCTCAAGCAACTCATCTTTGACAAAGCCTCCAACAACAGCAGAGAAGAACCTATTCAGTAAATGGTGCTGGGAAAACAGGCTGAACACCTGCAGAAGATTGAAACAAGAGCCCTACCTATCACCATACACAAAAATTAACTCTATGGATCAAAGACCTAAACATAAAACTTCAAACTATAAGAATCTTAGAAAATGCAGGAGACACCCTTATGGAAATTGGAGCTGGCAGCCAATTCCTGATCAAAACCCCAAGTGCCGATACCATAAGAGATAAGATAGACAAGTGGAACCTCATCAAACTGAAAAGCTTCTGCAAAGCAAAATAAACCATCAAGAGAGTGGTGAGACAGCCCAATGAATGGCAAAAAATATTTTCCAACTGTACATCTGACAAAGGCCTAACGTTCCAGGATCTACAAGGAACTCAAATGTGCCAAAAAGAAAAAAGCAAACAGCCCCATTAAAAAGTGGGCAAAAGACTTGAATAGACACATCTCAAAAGAAGACATATGGCAGCCAACAGACACATGAAAAAGTGCTCAGCCTCACTCATCATCAGAGAAATACAAATCAAAACCACATTGAGATACGACCTAACCCCAGTAAGAATGGCCATCATTAATAAAAGAAACAACAACAGACGCTGGCAAGAATGTGGAGAAAAAGGAACGCTTCTACACTGCTGGTGGGAATGCAAACTAGTGCAATCTCTTTGGAAGACAGTATGACAATTTCTGAAAGAACTAGAAATCGACCTTCCATATGACCCAGCAATTCCCCTATTGGGAATATACCCAGAGGAACTCAAATTATTCTACAAAAAAGATACCTGCACACGTGTGTTTGTTGCAGCTCTATTTACAATAGTAAAAACATGGAACCAGACATGTTGCCCATCGAAGCTGGACTGGATTAAAAAAATGTGGTACATATACACAATGGAATATTATGCATCCATAAAGAAGGACAAATACATGGACTTTGCAGCAACCTGGATGGATTTGGAGTTGATCATACTCAGTGATTTATCACAGAAACAAAGAACAGAGTACCATATGTTCTCACTCATAAACGGACCTTGAACAACTATAATGCTATAAGAAAGTGATTGGCAGTAGTGGGAAACTGTCAGGGGAGGGGGGTGGGATTGGCAGTTGAGAGAAACTGCTACGGAAGGGAGGGGCATACCTCATCAACAAGGGTACCTGCATGATCAATGTTTATAGACCTAACCCTGAATTGTACCCCACATCTTTATAATAAAAATTTTTTGAAAATCAAAATTAGTGCAAAAAGTTCATGATAAAATATCACAATTTTAGATAACAGAATTAGAAACAATGACGTGTCAAGACGTATGGAAGCTTGAGGCAAAAAGGGAAAAAACAATACCACTGAATCTATACTTTTTATTAATTGTGATTCTTTAAAATATTAAGTATTATTTACCTTGATTACTGAGTTTGTCGTGCCCAAGCAAATACCTCCTTCTCCTCCCCTAGCCTAGCCCTTGTCTGTAGCTCAGGTTAAAAACATCACTGCTTGGACCCAGCAACCCGTTTTCTGCTCCCCACTCAGAGCCTCCCTGCGGAGAGATCTGAAGAAGGCCCTCGGGTAGCAGTGATGAGCAGGGCGAGGTGATGATCACATCTCCTTCAGTCCAAACACAAGTTCTCCAAAGTCATGGGAACCTTTTCCAAAGCCAAAAACTTGCAAACAGTCCCACAGGAAATAAAAGGCGATTTCTCTTGCATCATCAACAGACTGCATGGAGTTGACTCTTTATGCAAACATTCTTCTCAAAAGGCACCTATTCACTTCAAAAGTCAGAAATCAAGGCCTTCTCTCACAATACAACTTGTGCTCTTGCTTTTGCTCAGTGTTGGGCATCTTTCCTGAAACTTGGGCATCTGGCGTTAGTAACAGCGTATCATGTTGTTTGCAATTGCTCTGATGTCCTGGGCACCACACCCACAAGTGCTTAATGCTCCTTCACAGCGTGCGGCCAGGGTGGCAACAATGATAGCTCCCACCTGGACACAAAGGCTCTTCCTGTTTCACCTTCAAACTCTTGGTCTCTACTCCTGAATTCTCAAAGCCCAGCAATATTTAAAAGTGGGATTTGTCACCCAGCTGGGGATCCATACATCCTGCCAGGAAGTGCTTATTGCTCCTGCTAAGTCACTCTCGACTGTTGCCAAAGGAAAGTGCCCCACCAGGTGTCTAGGTGACCCCCCCAGTTCATCTGTGCATCACCGAACCTGGAGGACCCAGAAGAAGTCATAGAGCCTCTCAATGACTTTTCTTTGCCCAACTGTACAACGAGAATACGAGGATGATATCACACAACTTCTGGGAAGTTTTAAGAACTGAGAGAATTAATAATATCAAAATGCTTTAAAAGCTGTAAAACAGTCTGCTTTTGCAAACATAATGGTATTTTATTGCTCTCTTCCTCTGAGCGAGCTTTCATCAGTCATTCTGCTAAGAATCTAATGAATACCCTTTTAGTTATGCACGCAAAGGAAGGAAGAGCTCATTTATTGGCAGTCTCTTGACTCATGGAAGCAAAACAATTGAGTCACATAAATGTCTGACTTATGTGTGCTCGCTGTCTTATGTATCGAGATAAAGCAAGACATAGTTCAAGGCTGTAGGAGGTCATCCAAAGAGCCTGAGCACTTAGCGCCAAGAGATGACTGCGCCCCAACCCCATCTGCCCAGCAAATTCATGTGTGCTCCCCAGCCTACGGCTCTCCTCGGGTCACCTCCTCTGTGCAGCCTTCCTGGGAAGTGGCTGTCACCACTGTCTTCGTCGCGCCCCCTACCTGCTCCATCTGTTGCAGCAGCCACCTCTACGTCGGACTTCTCTCTTGGCATGCCTGCCTCTTCTGGGCCATTCCCGAGGGTGTAATAAGTCTGTACCAGGCCCACCAAGGGTAGACAGGTGGCCCCGGATTGTAGCCTTAACCACAACCAGGGAGGACTGGCGGGGAAGAGGCGCACAGGCTTCCAGTCAAAGGGCTGACTGACAGTGAAGATAGGGGTGTGGTGATGGGACGAGGAGAAAGCCAAAGTGACTAATGTGATGCTCCAGTGCCAGAAGGCCCGGGTGAAACTGGCTGCTGTGCAGACAGGCACGGTGGAGTCAGAGTACAAATATTGAATTCACTGGTGTCTGCCCACTTGCAGGATTCCTGGCTGGACAGTCCTCAAGTCTACAGTCGTGGGGGCCGGTGGGGGGAGTTCAACCCTCCTTCTTCTGCAGGTTGTCAGATTTGATTCACTTCTTTGTACTCAGAAGACCACTCCTCCAAGAAGTCCAGGTATAGCTGTAGAAATGCTGGGAACTGGTACCGGTTTACACCACATTTAGGGCAGCAAGTTCAGGGCAGGAGCCTGGTAGAGAGTCCGCCCGGGGTTTAGTGGTTCACCCAATTACCGTTCCCTGTGTCAGCTGGGCCCACACATCCTAGGAAATGTATCAGTGCTTTGAGACTTGGGTTGGTCTTCTAGTGCACTGAGTGTTTATGATACTTTTCTGGTCTTGCCAAGAACAAGGAAGGGATTCTTTATTTAATTAAAAAAAGACACCAAAAGATTGCCTGTTTTTGAAATGTTCATGGGAGGGATGGTTGCCACTTCCTAGGCTGCCCAAAGTTGTCCCCCCAGTTCTTAGAGGCATGTGACCTGAGCTGAGGAGAATATTTGTCTTATACTGAAAGTCAGTAGGCACAGAAAACACTCTACAGTCAGGATAATGCTACCTCACGGCCACATGATCATCACTTTTTGCCTGAGGAAATATTAATGCTAATGCATTAGCTCATACCCCACGTAGGAGTTTGTATTCAGCAGGATCCACGAAGCAGACAGGACCATAAGGCGAGAGACAGAGCAATGTCATCACCAACTGAGGTGGGAAGAGATTGGGGAGATAGAAGTTAGCCCAGTTTCAAGGCAAAGCACTTTTGGGGGATTGTGGAAACACAAACGACGGGACCAGCAAACCACCCTGCCTCTTCTCTCCCCCATCCTTCCTGATATCTGACCCGCCAACGCTCTAAAGTTTAAAACCCGCCCTTGATCCCACTGACCTTGACCCTTGTCCCAACTCCCCGGACGGCAGGGAAGCCCTCGCTCCAGTGGAGGACCCCACACCAACCCACACCAGCCTGTACCCCAGCCAGGCTGGGCAACAACCTTGCTGGACTTTCCATCCCTTTTTAAAACAGCGATATGGAGGGATAATTTGCATGCCATACAACATGCCCATCTAGAGCACATAACATAATGGTTTCTAGCATACTCACGACACAGGCAGTCACCCCCAGTCAGCTGGAGCACTCCATCAAAAAACCCTGCTCCTTTTAGCTGTCACCGACTCGGGTGGTCTCCCCTCCACCCCCAGTCCTAGGCAACTGCTAATCTACTTTCTGTCTCTACAGAGGTCCCAGTTCTGAACATTTTGCTCAAACTGAATAATGTAATGTTGTCTCTTGTGACTGGCTTTCTCCCTTTAGCATGTTTTGAGGTTCCTTCGTATTGTAGCGTATATCAGGATTTTGTTCCTGTGTATGACTGAGTCGCATTCCATGGTATGAATATGCCACATTTTGCAGTTCGTTCATCCGTTTGATGGACACTTGGGTTGTTTCCATCTTTGACTCTCACAAGTAATGCTGCTATGAACATCCATGCACAAGGGTTTGTGTGAACATGCTTCGTCACTCTTGGATATATACCTGAAAGTGGAATCACTGGGCTCCATGGCAATTCTTTGCTTAATCCCTTGAGGACCTGCCAGACTGTTTTCCAGAGTAGCTGCATGATTTTTGCATCCCTACTAGCAGGATATAGGGATTCTTATTTTTCCACATCATCGTCAACACTTGCTACTTCTAATGTTTTTGACTCAAGTCACCCTGCTGAGTGTGGAGTGGCTTCTCGTCGTGGTTTTGATTTGCACATCTCTGGTGACTAGCAAAGCTGAGCATATTTTCATGTGCTTATTGGCCAATTATATATATTTCTTCTAGAAATGTCTGTGCAGATCTCTTGCTCATGCTTTAATTGGATTGTTTGCCTTTTTATTGATGAGTTGAAAGAGTTCTTTATATGTTCTGGATACAAGTCCCTTCTTAAATATATGGTTTGCAGATATTTTCATCAATTCTGTAGGTTGCCTTTTTACTTTCTTACTGGTGTCCTTTGAAGCACAAAATAAGTTTTTAATTCTGAAGAAGTGCAATTTTGTCTGCTTGTTTTGCTTATTGTTTGTGCTTTTGATGTCACATCTAAGAATCTTTTACCAAATCCAAGGTCATGAAGACTTAACTCTATGTTTTCTTCTAAGATTTTTATAGTTTCCTCTTTCACATATTGGTTGTTGGTGCATTTAAAGTTAGTGTTTAAATGGTGCAAAGCAAGGGTCCAGCGTCACTTTTTTGTAAATGGCTCTCCATGCACCTTATACCATTTGGTGAAAAGACTGTTATTTCCTCATTGTACTATCTTGGCACCATTGTCAAAAGTCAGTTGACTATTGATGTGAATTTATTTTTGGCCTCTTTCAGTCACATTTCACTGCTCTATATGTCTGCTCTTAATGCCAGTATCACACCGTCTTGATTTCTGTTGCTTTGTAATGAGTTGCAAAACCAGGAAATATGAATACTCCTACTTTATTCTTCTTTTTCAAGATGGTTTTGGCTAGTCTGTATCCCTTGCAAGTCCATATGAATTTTAGAATCAGATTCTCAATTCCTATAAAAAAGTGAGCTGAGATTCTTCTGGGGACTGCATCAGATCTGTAGGTCAATGTGGAAAGTATCGCGATCTTAACAATGCTAGTCTTCCAATCCACCAACATAAAATGCTTTTCCAACTATTGAGATTTTCGTTAACTTCATTCAGCAATGATTAGCAGCTACATTTCTCACTGGGAGTCTCCCCGTTTCCTGCTTGTGCGGCTTGAGAGGCACGGGGAGCTTGCCCCAGGCGGCCCGTTGCCTCTGGATGAGTGAAATGAGGTCTTTGAAGAGTGGAGACAAAACTCCCTTCCCAGGCATTGATGTGAGGGGCTCCACTTGCAGGCCACCTCAGACCACAGTGCCTCCGAGTGAGGGAAGGGGTCTCAGGATGGGGAGGATGACACTTCCAGGGCACGAGCCGCTTGTCGTGCCTGGGTGCCCTCCCCGATGCCCTCGGCCATCCCGCCATGGTAGACAGCGTAGGCCATTTAGAATCCCTCGATAGCTGACGTGAAGCGCGAAACCTGAGCATTTTGTCCCAGAAATTTATGTTTTCTGTGTTAACCCAATCTTTAGGAAGACCCCGAGTCAGTGTCCGCCCTCAGAGATGTAACAGACGCTCGAGGGTGTCAGTTCCTCTTGTCCAATGTCCATCTGGGCCTGCCCTGTCCCTCACAGGTATTCCAAACAGACGAGGCGAACTGGGCTTTGTTGGGGGTTAGCCAGCATGAAATAGGCTCTGTTTTCAAGTCGTTTTCAAAGGCCTAAGGTGTCGGGGTCAACCACACACAGCACCAGGAAGCACCAAGACAGGGCATCACCAGGACTGTGGTGCCGACAGCCCGCCCTGCACAGCTGCTTGGAGAAGGTGGGGCCACCGTGGCTTCGGCGGTCCCGCCCCACACATCCCCTGAGCCTCCCCCCAGGGTGAGACTCTGCCCTCAGGACTGGGGATGGGAGGAGGAACGCCAGGCCTGCTGCCTTCCGGGAGCTCACAGTGAAGGAGACACACACAACAGGCCACTCAAAGACGAGACGAGCAAGTGCTGAAAAGCACACACAGACGGCAGGGGTGCATGGTAGAGAAACAGCTTGGGGATAGTCGGAGGTTTCCCAAAAGGATGGCTGCTCCAGCTGAGCCTCTCAAAGACAAAAGAGGTTCTCTTGTAACACAGGGCAGGGCAGGCAATCTGGGCTGAGGGGGCAGAGAGGGAGGCTAGGCACAGTGGTCAGGAGAGGCGCAAGGGGCACCTTTTCACTGTGAGTTGCTCTGGGGGCAGGAAGCAGATCGAGCTGGGATTTCCCAGAAAGGCAGAACTGGACAGAAGAAGGAGAAGGGTACCCACTTTTCAGGCATGTTTAAATATGTGTGTCCCAGCCAGGGGCCGTGGCTTACATCTGTCATCCCAGCACTCTGCCAGGCCGAGGCAGGAGGATGACCTACGCAGGCGTTCAAGACCAACCTAGGCAACACAGTGAGTCCTCGTCTCTGTCAAAAAAATACAATAATACAATGAAAATTTAAAAATAAATATCTGTGTCCTGCTGCAGCTGAGGCCACGAGAAAGAACAGGAAGCTTCTTTCTTATCTCAGAAATGCTTCTGATCGTCCAGTCTCTCCACTTTGATTCACATGTTTCCTTTTATGTTTTTATTCTCTTCAGGTCATTGATCTCTTTAGGATGTATCCGGAACCATCGACATGCATGGAGACATACATGTATACATCATATAAATATATATATACATGCCATTGTTATATAATTTTAGCTGCTTCAACCTTTGGCGGAAAGGTATCTGTAGACATCAGAGTCGACCGTCGTCATCTTTGGCAAGTTTCTTCGCTCAGTAATTCTCTCCATGAGCGTCAGGAAAGCAGCTAGCACCACACCAAGGGAGGCAGAAGGACAGACACAAGGATGGTGGGTAAGAAGGAGGGCAGTGAGTAGATGACTCAGTTCTAGGTGTTTCAAAATCACAACCATGTCTGAATGAAGATGGACATTTCTGTCACAGTTCTCAGCTGACCACATTCTTTACTTTCCATCCAGACACGTGGTGTGTGCACATCCTCTTCTGCGTGTTCTGAAAGCACTGCTTTTCATAGAACCCACGAGGCTACCATGATACAGGGTAGAGAGGAGCACCGCTTCCTCCAGCTAACCAGAGCAAGTGGGGTCTCTGGAACAATGTTATTTTGCAATGAACCCAGTACCTGGAATAAAACCAAGCTGGGAACAGCTGCATTGTCATGGCAACAGAGAGAGACGTATCTTGGTAGCTATCCCAATGTTGACATTGGAGCGGATGCAAATGACGTCTGAATGGCTCTTCACCAAGGCACCTTCTTTTTTACGTTTTAAGCAAGTCGTGTGTGTGTGTGTGTGTGTGTGTGTGTGTGTGTGTGTGTGTGTGTGTGTGTGTGTGTGTGTGTCTTGGGAACCTGGGGCTGGAGAGCAAGTGATTCATTTTTAGACTCAACACGCAGCAAGCATTATTTACATCTACTGCCTTCCTGCTCTGGTATATATCAATATTTATTGCTAATTCAATGTCAAAATTTGACCTTACTTTTCACGGTCAATATATGCTTCTTGGTACAATAAATCTTTGCAATCACTGCAGTTTAAATCAATATATTTTTATTATCTATTTATCACCTATGAGTCAACCTTTTTACTTTTCAGGTACTCAGCAACGTGGGCACCTGATTTCTAGGACGCAGCTCCACTGAGGTGACGACTGAGATACAAACGATTCGTATTACCTGCTTTTCGTATTACCTGCTCTTAGAGTGGAATATAAGAGCTAAAACTATAAGCAATTACAACAATAAAGACTCATAAAGTGGTTTGTTGGCCCAAAAAACTGTTGAGTTATAAAATACTTGCAGCAGAAGGGATCTACAAATATATTTAAGTATATCCAAACGGTATATCTTTAATATTGGGGTAGAATTCTATCTTTTCATGGAACTCAAGTGACCTGAAAACACACTTAGCAGCCTCCTTCACCAAAGCTGACTTTTCCCACCATAATGCTCATCAGGGTTTAGTCGGGGGAGGTAAAATTAACTCACGTGGAAGAAATGAGCCTTACTTAAATGCCTGCTGTTAATACAGGAGCAACATCATTCTTTTAGTTAGTATTTATGTGGAATTTTTTCCTTCCTTTTCCTTTCAACCTTTCTGTGTCCTCACAGTTAAGGTATGACTTTTAGATGCAATCAATAGTTTGGGTTTTGGGGGGGGGGGGGTTAAATTTTATTTTATTTTTTTATCTTGTTTGACAATATTTGTCTTTTAAAAAACACTAAATGTACATTCAGGACTGGCATGTCTCTTAGTGAATTTTCACTAAAGAGACATCCCTGTATCACCAGCGTGCAGATCAAGAAACAGCATTCTGGCAGCCCAGAAGCTCTCTCATGCCCCTTCCCAGACACTGCCTCCCTGCAGAGCCTACCACTAACACTATGTATTAGTATTGCTTGCTTTTGAAATTTATAAAAATAAAATAATACAACATTGAGTCTTTTCTGTCTGGCTCCTTTCACTCAGCACACGTGTGTGAGATTCGGTCACATTTTTGCACGTAACATTAGAGTTCTGTCTTTCTTATGGTGTTCTCTTGTGGGGTATACAGCAATAGATTGATCTATCTTTCTATTAAACTTTCTATAATTTCCAATTTGGGACCTTTTTTTTTTTTTTTTTTGAGTTGGAGTTTCACTCCGTCGCCCAGACTGGAGTGCAGCGGCCGTTCCCGGCCACCGCAGC
The DNA here is from genome assembly GCF_000164805.1 of Carlito syrichta. NCBI lineage: Eukaryota > Metazoa > Chordata > Mammalia > Primates > Tarsiidae > Carlito > Carlito syrichta. Next base: position 206,487 of record NW_007249651.1, on the reverse strand, counting down.
CTTGACCTGCCGGGCTCCGGCGATCCTTCCGCCTCAGCCTTCCGAGTAGCTGGAACTACAGGCGCGCACTACCACGCCCGGCTCATTTTTGATTTATCATAGAGATGAGGTCTTGCCAAGTTGCCCAGGTGGGTCTCGAACCCACGGGCTCAGGCAATCCCCTAACCTCAGCCTCCCAAAGGCACGGGATTACAGGCTGAGCCACCAAGCCCGGCCCACTTTGGGACCTTTCAAGTAGTCTTGCCATTAAAATTTTAAGATATTTTTATTAACACACACACACACAATTTGTTTCTCTGTATGTGTCTAAAGATAGAATTGCTGGGTGTTATGCTATGTTTACATTTACCTTTGGTAGACAACTCAAACCTTTATCCATGGTCGTTGTACCAATTACCAGTTCCATCAGTAGTGGAACAGTGTTCTTTATCTTCACATTCTTGCTAACACCTGGCATTGTCTGTCTTTTTCACTTTATTTAGTGGGTTTAACTAAATAATTATTATCATATAAATCATGGATTTAATTTGCATTACTCTAATGTCTAATAAAGTAATGCAAAACATACTCTTTTGTGAAGTGTCTATTCAAGTACTTTTGCTCATTTTTCAATCAAACTATCTGTCTTTTTCTAATTGGTTTGGAAGTGTTCCATTTTGTATTCTAGATATGGTTCTTTGTCAGTTGTTATCTACTGCACATGTCTTCCCCATTTTGTGGTTTGTTTTTTATATCCACTTGATGAATTTTGACGGACAAATTATTTTTCACTCTAATACAACTTAACGGGTTTTCTTTTCTTTGTAGTTGGTGCTTCTTTTTCTCTTATTACTATTATTATCATTATTTTAAAGGTGTGGAGTACAATTCAGAATTAGGTATACAAGTGGCATCGTACAGATAAAGTTTGGGTCTCCTGTGGGTCATCACTTTGCCTAGTTTGCCATAAAAGATAAGATAGACAAGTGGGACCTCATTAAACCAACAAGTTTCTGCAGAGCAAAGGAAACCTTCAAGAGAGCAGAGAGACAGCCCACAGAATGGGAAAAATACTTGTGCTTTTAAAAGAAATCTTTGGTTAACCTAAGATCATGAAGTTATTCTTCTATATTTTCTTTAAAGACTTGTTTATTTTTAATACTTACTTATTTTGCCTTTCACACTCAGATTACAACTTATCTGGTATCACTTCTTAGTATGATGCAGATTTAGAAGTCAATATTAATCTTCTTTCTACATCAATATTCATCTGATTCACTATTATATGTTGAAGAGCTCATTCTTCCTTACTGTGCCACATTGCCACCTTTATTATAAATCTATTGTTTATGTGTAGAGAACTTTGACTTTTAATAAGATTAATTTAATGAAATTTTTGACAAAGATATAATTTACACATATTTGCATTTAAATTTGCCCTCTTTCTGTTTGTTTTCTTTTTTCTTTTTAATTCTTTGGAACTATTTCGTATTTTTTCCTTTGTATTGACCAAGTATTGCGTATTATTCCATTTCTCCCCTTTATTACAAGTTTTTCCATCATATATGTGTTGACAGTTACTCCATGAAATAACCACATACATCCCTGATTTTTTATAGATTGTCTTACACTGTTGCTTTAATAAATCCAGAACAGTGCAACAATTTAATGTATTTATCTCACACCTATTGTGTTAATATTGTCATTATTTTCTACACACACTTTAACCCCCTAAGATATTAGTGTCATTCTTTCAAACAGTCAGCATTAATTGGCGTTTATCCCTTTATCTTTGTTTTCATGAGTATTCCATGCCTTTCTCCTTTACCAGGCTTCCATCAGGAGACATTTCCTTTCTTTTTTTTTTATTGTAAAGATGTGGAGTACAATTCAGGGTTGGGTATACAAAAGGTCATTGTGTAGATAAAGTTTAGACCTCACTTTGACTTTGGTCCCCACTTAACCTGGTTTGAAATCAAGTACCCTTACTGATGAGGTGTGTCCCTCCCTCCCTCCCCTGGCAGTTTGCCACTACTGCCAGTTCCTTTCTTATAGTATTGTGTTAATTGTTCAGGGTCCACTTATGAGTGAGAACATGTGGTACTCAGTCCTTTGTTTCTGTAATAGATCACTCAGTATTATAGACTCTAAGTCCATCCTAGTTGCCGTGAAGTTCATAATTTTGTCATTCTTTATGACTACGCAATATTCCATGGTGTATATGTGCCACATTTTTTGTTTCCAGTCCACTTTAAATGGGAAGCACAGTTGGTTCCATTATTTTGCTATTGTGAATAATCCTGCAATAAATATGTGTGTACAGGTATCTTTTTCAAAGAGGGATTTGAGTTCCTCCAGCTATAATCCCAGAAAGGGAATTGCAGAGTCTTATGGAAGGTCAATTTTTATATGTTTTAAGAATCACCAAACTGTTTCCCCCAGAGGTTGTAGCAGATTACACTCCCATCAATAGTGTAGAAGTGCTTCCTGTTCCCCACATCCTTTCCAGGATCTGTTTTGCTTTTTTCAGTTATTGATGATGGCCAACCTGATTGGAGTTAGGTGGTATCTCAATATGGTTTTAATTTGCATTTCTTTGATGATTACTGAGGCAGAGGATTTTTTCATGTATCTGCTGGCACCTCATGTGTCTTCTTTTGAGAAGTATCTATATCTTTTGCCCACTTTTTAATAGATCTGTTTGTTTTTTCTTTTCAGCATGTTTGAGTGAGTTCCTTATAGATCCTGGGTAATTAGGCCTTTGTCAGATATACAGTAAGCAAATATTTTTTCCCATTCTGTGGGCTATCTCCACACTCTCTTGATGGTTTCTTTGATTTTCAGAAGATTTTCAGTTTGATGAGTTCCCACTTACCTGTCTTATCTCTTATGACATAGGCACTTGGGGTTTTGATCAGGAATTGGTTGCCAGTTCCAATTTCCATAAGGGTGTCTCCTGCATTTTCTAAGGTTCTTATAGTTTGAGGTTTTATGTTTAGATATTTGATCCATTTAGGGTTGATTTTTGTGTATGGTAAGAGGTAGGGGTCCTGTTTTAATCTTCTGCAGCGATCAGCCAATTTTCTCAGCACCATGTACTGAATAGGTTCTCCTCTCCCCAGTGGTTGTTGGTGGAGGTTTTGTCAAAGATGAGTTGGTTGAGAAATTGAGGTTTTGCTTCCAGAATCTATTTGCTGTTCCATTGGTCTATATACCTGTTCTTGTACAAATACCAGGCTGCTTAAGTTATTGTAGACTTATAATAAAGTTTAAAGTCTGGAACTGTGCTATCTCCTGCTTTGCTTCTTTTGCTGAGGATTGTTTTGGGTATTCATGAATTTCTGTATTGTCATTTCTAGGTCTGAGAAGAATGATGCTGATAATTTAATGAGTATTGCATTAAACTTACAGATTGCCTTGGGTAGGATAGACATCTTAACAATGTTGATTCTTCCATTTCATGAACATGGAGTATTATTCCATTTGTTTGTGTCATCTTTGATTTCTTTGAGCAGTGTTTTGTAAAACCTTTCGTTGTAAAGGTCTTTCACTTTTCTGGTTCAGAAGATGTCAAGGTATTTCTTTTTGTGTGTGTGTGGCTGTTGTGAATGGGATTGTGCTTTTTATTTTGTTTTCTGTTTGCTTATTGTGTATAGAAATGCAACTGTCTTTTACACATTTATTTTATACCCTGAGACTTTGACAAAGTCTTTTATCAGTGCAAGGAGGTTTTAGACAGATTCTCTTGAGTTTTCAAGGTATAGGATCATGTCATCTGCCAAGAGGGATTGCTTAACTTCCTCTTTTCCTGTTTGGATACCCCTGATTTCCTTCTCTTGTCTGATTGCTCGAGCTAGGACTTCCAACACTGTGTTGAACAGGATGGGTGAGACTTGTTCTGGTTTTCAGGGGGAAATGTTCTAATTTCGGTCTGTTTAGAAGTATGTTGGCTGTGAGTTTATTGTAGATGGCTCTTACTATTTTGAAGTTCGTTCGACCTATGCCTAGGTGTTCAAGGGTTTCTATCAAGAAGGATGCTAGATTTTATCAAAAGCTTTTTCCGCATCTAATGATATAATGATGTGGTTCCTGTTTTTAGATCTGTTGATGTATTTAATTGCGTTTGTGGTCTTGTGGATGTTGGACCAGCACTGCATCCAAGGGATGAAGCCTACTTAGTCATGGTGGATGATTTTTGAGATGGGTTGTTGGATCCAGTTTTCTAGAATCTTGCTGAGAATTTTTCCACGTATGTTCATCAAGGTTATTGACCTGTAGTTCTCTTTCTTTGTTGGATCTTTACTCGATTTTAGTATCAATGTGATGTTAGCTTCATAAATGATTTGGGGAGGGTTCCATCTTTCTCGATTGTCTGGAATGCTTTCAATAGGATTGGTATCAATTACTCCTTGTATGTTTTGTAGAATTCTGCTGAAAAGTCATCTGGTTCAGGGCTTTTTTTTTTTGTAGGTAGTTTTCTTATTACAATGTCAATTTCCTGGGTTGTTATTGGTCTATATAGGGTCTCAATTTATTCTTGTTTCAAACTTGGGATGTTGTGTGATGTCAGAGAGTTTTCTATTTCATTTAGGTTTTCAACTTTGTTTCTATACAAGTGTACACAGTCATCTCTGATAATCTTTTGTATTTCTTTGGAGTCATTTATGACTTGATTTTTTGCATTTCTCATTGTGTTTATTTGAACTTTTTCTCTCTTGTTCTTGATCAATCTGGCTAGGAGTCCATCAATCTTGTTTATCCTTTCAAAGAACCAATTTTGGGGCTTCATTGATATTTTCTATTATATTTTTGTCTTCTATGTCCCATAATTGGGCTTTTATTTTGAGATCTAGATTCTTCCTTTGAAGTTAGGGTTTTTGTAATCTTGCTTTTCCACCTTCCTTAGGTGATTTGTTAAATTGTTAACTTGTAATCTTTCCATTTTCTTCATGTGTGTTCATAGAAATATGAATTCCTCTTTTAGTACTGCTTTCATGGCATCCCAAAGGTTTTGGTAAGATGTTTCTTCATTTTCATTTGTTTTCAGGAATCTTTTAATTTCTGTTTTGATTTTCATGTTGACCCAGTAGTGGTTCAGCATCATACTGTTTAGTGTCCATGTCTTTGTGGATTTGGGGGGAACTTTGTTGGCATTGATACGTATTTTTATTCCACCATGGTCTGAGAAGGTGCATGGCAGTATTTCAATCTTATGAAATTTGTTTATGCTTGATTTTGACTGTGGATGTGGTCAATTTTAGAATACATTCCATATGGTGATGAGTAGAATATATATTCTATGGTCCTTGGGTGAAGTGTTCTGTAAGTATCTATTAAATCTATTTGGTAAAGTATAAAGTTGAGGTTCCAGATCTCCTTGCTGATTAATTCTTTGCCTTGATGATTGATTCTTGCCTAGGATTTTTAGTAGGGTATTTAAGTCCCCAGCTATGATAGTGTTATAGTCAATATCTTTTTTTAGTAAGCCTAGAAGCTATATTAAAAAGTTGGTTTTTTAATATTGGGTGCATATATGTTTAGGATGGATATTTCTTGTTGATGGATTGAAGCTTTTATCATTATGTGGTTTTTTTCTATCTTTTTAAATTTAGGATAACTTAAAGGATATTTTTTCTGATGTTAAGATCGCAACTCCTGCTTTCTTTTGTGTTCCATTTGCCTGAAAATTTTTGTTCCATCCTCTTATTTTGAGTCTATGAATGTCCTTTCTGGTTAAATGAGTCTCCTGGAGACAGCATATTGTTGCATCATGTTTTTTAAATCCAGTTTGCCATCATTGTCTTTTCAGTGGAGCATTTAGTCCAGTCACACTCACACTAATTATTGAGATGTGAGAGTTTGTTCCTGTCTTGAGGTTCTTATAGAGTTTGTTATTGGTGATTTTTTGTGTGTTGGCTTTCTTTTGATTTGGGGAGTTGATTTATGTGTGTTTTCAATCTTTTTTTCCACATTCTTGGGAAGGGCATGGTCATTTTTTTTTTTCTTCTGTGTTTAATATTTTCTTAAGTGTTTTTTGCAGAGCTGATCTGGAAGCAGCATAAACTTTTAGGGATTGGATGTCTAGGAAGGATTTTAATTCTCCATCACCGATGAACATTGGCTTATAGGTAATTCTTGGCTGAAATTGTTTATAGCTTAGATGGGTAGGTAATTCTTGGTTGAAATTGTTTATCTTTGAGAACTTTGAAAATTGGAGTAAAGTCTCTTCTATCCTGTGGTTTTTCTGCAGCTAAATCTACTGCTAATTGGTCTTTCCCATTTGGTAGTCTGACCTTTCTCTCTTGCTGCCTTTAGGATTTTTTCTTTTATACCTACTTTGTGTAAGTGAATTACTCTGTGTCTAGACATTGGTCTTCTCATTTAATGTCTTGCAGAGTTTCTCTGAATCTCGTGTTTGAAAGGTCACATCTCTGATGAGATGATGTTTTCTTGGATAATTTCCTGGATTGTTTGTTCCAGGGTGGTCTCTGTCTCTCTATCTACCTCAAGGATTCCATTTAGTCTTAGGTTTGGTCTCTTGATATAATCTCACATGTTTTGGAGGCTTTGTTCTATCTTTTTAAGCTTCTTTTCTATGTTTTAACAATTTGGGTTAGCTCCATATTTGGGTCCGCGAGCTCTGAGATTCTTTCCTCTGCTTGGTTGATTCTGCTTTCCATGTTCATTAGCTTGTTATTTATTTTCTTCACTGTATTCTTTATTGCAGCCATCTCAGTTATCAACTTCTTCATTCCTTCCTCTAGTCTCCCCTCGTTTCTATTTATTCTTTCTATTGATATCTTAATATCTAGGTTTGTGGTTTGAGACCAGTCATTCTGGGGGCTCTTCATTGTTTGTGTTCCAAAGTCTGTATTCTCAGGTGCGGTCTTCCCAGGAGTCTGCATGAGGCCTGTGTTCTTCCATTGATTCTCCTTCATTTGTAAAGGTTTTCCTTCCCCTCCTTCCCCCTTCTTTAATTGTATTGTCCAGTGATGGGAGGATGGCTTTCATCTCTCTTTGCTCAGTCCTCTTTTCTTCGTTATGCAGATCCTCTGGATTTGCTCAAGTTTGAGGCCAGACTGAGGCTGAGAGACTCTGATTTTTGCAGTTTTGAGATTTGCTTAAAGGGGAAATTGTGGTTCAGAAGCTATCTGCAGATCCCAGTGTCTGCTGACAGGTGTGTGGGCACCATGGACCCACTTCCCACCACCTTACAAGCCATCCATTTGGCAAGGGTGTATGTTTGCCCCCTGAAAGCAAAATGAGTTAAGAAAAAGGAAAAGAATGGGAAAAGGAAGGAGGGAGACAAAAGTAAGGTGAAGAGAGAGAAGAAGAAGAGGGAAAACAGGCACACCAACTAACAAATAAACAATGAAAAAAACAAAAGCAGAAAAAAAACACAAATAATCATACAAACAAACAATCCTATTGATGTAGTCATCCTCGAAAATACCCATACCAGACAGAAAATCTAACAAATAAAAATAAAGCCAGTATGAAAGCATAAACAAAAACAGAAAGAAGGGGAAAAAAGAGCTCCCTCTGTGGCCATTTCTAGAACATCAGGTTCTTTTCCCAACCACATCCTTGCTTTTGACTGCCACCGCATTAGGGAGTGGCTCCTATCTCCATCCCATCCCTCTGGTCAATACAGACCGATCAGGTTGTGCTCAGTGTGGGTCAGACACCCCATGGACTGCTGTGGGAGGAGGGTGAATCGGATCCAGACTCACCTGACTGATTGACAGCTGCTGTCCCTGCCAAGTCTCCCACTCAGATCCCAGGTGCTTATGCCTTGTCCAGCGTGGGGGAGGGGCATCTTTCACACCATGTCTGATGGTTGAGCCCAGGGGGTGGCAGAGATAGCCTCTGGGTCTCAGGTTGGAGGTTGGGCAGAGCTGGGCAGGACAACACAGGTCTCGGCCCACCCCAGGTCAGAAAACATAGCAGCCATCAGTGTCGCCTCACCAGCAGTGGAGCTCAGTTCCAGATTTCCTCACTGTGCCTTCTCCATGGTTCCTGCTGCTGGCGCCCGGTCTGCTGCCACAGGTGGTGGATTGGGCCAGGTGCCAGGTGTCAGGTGCTGAGGAGCAGCTGAGCTATGCTGCCTCTTCCCTAGAGACCCCCGAGAATGGCAGATGAACCTGCGCACCAGAGGCTTTGATCTCAGGGAGGTGGTGGGTTGCGGTCACCTCTGACGGAAAGCCCCAGGTGCTTGAACCCAAGTCTTCCCTCAGACAGACTTTCACTCACCCAACCACACACACCCACTCACACAGACTCTTGCACTCTGACCAGTTCCATCGCCATCTTGCCCATCTCGACAATTCCTTTCTTCAGGAAAAACTATCTTAAGATAAATTATAGTTTATTTAGTGAAGGTCCACAAATTCTTTCAGCTTTTGTTTGCCTTCTTTTTTTTTTTTAAGAAAAGTGTCAGTAACATATATTTTAGATATTTCAACATGTTCCATATGCCTCTGAAACTTTTACTTGCTAAAAGGTATAAAATCCCTCCATGATACAATCCACATCAATATTCTAGTTCATTTTCTTGGGCCTAACCTGCTAATAAAAGCCTGCTAAAAGCAAGCTTGCCTATTTTTTGTAATTTTTAATTTCAGTTTTATGTTTTGTCATTTTTAATTTTTCTATTTTAAAGATGTGGGCTACAATTCAGGGTGAGGCATCCAGATGTTCATTGTGCAGGCAGCCTTGTGGCTGAGTGTGCCCACCCTTCCCCGGGCAGAGTCCCACTGTGGCCAGTCCCACCTCCCCACCCCCCACGCCCCCACAGATTCCTGCTACTGCCAATCCTTTTCTTATAGTATTACCATAGTTGTTAAAGGTTCGCTTATGGGTGGGAACATGTGACACTCAGTTCTTTGTTTCTGTGAAAGATCACTCAGTATTATAGACTCTGAGTCCATCTGGCTTGCTGCAAAGTTCATGATTTTGTTCTTCTTTGTGGCTGTATAATATTCCATCGTGTAGATGTACCAAATTTTAAAAATCCAGTCCTCTTTTGATGGGCACCACGGTTGCTTCCATGTTCTTGCTATTGTGAACAATGCTGTGATAAACATACGTGTGCAGGTATCTTTTTTGTTGACTGATTTGAGTTCTTCCAGGTATATTCCCAATAGGGGGACTGTGGGGTCATATAGAAGGTCAATTTTTAGATCTTTAGATTGCGAATCGCCACAATGTTTTCCACAGAGGCTGTACTAGTTTACACTCCCACCAACAGTGTAGAAGTGTTTTTTCTTCACCACATTCTCTCCAGTATCTGTTGTTTTTTGAGTTATTGATGATGATCAACCTGACTGGGGAGAGGAGAACTTATTTAGTAAATGGTGCTGGGAAAATTGGCTGACCACTGCAGAAGAGTAAAACAAGACTCCTACCCATCACCATACACAAAATCAACTCTAAATGGATCAAAGACCTAAATGTAAAACCTCAAACTATAAGAACCTTAGGAAATGCAGAAGACATTCTTATAAAAATTGAAACTGGCAACCAATTCTTGATCAAAACCCCAAATGCCCATGACATAAGAGATGAGATAGACAGGTAGCACCTCATCAAACTGAAAAGCTTCTACAAAACCAGAGACACCATCAAGAGAGCAGGGAAACGGGCCGCAGATTGGGAAAAAATATTTGCTAACAGTATGTCTGACAAAGGCCTAACATCTAGGATCTACAAGGAACTCAAATGTACTGAAAAAAAAACAAACAATCCCATTGCAAAATGGGCAAAAGATATCAATAGACAGTTCTCAAAAGAAGACATACGAGCAGCTAACAGATACATGAAAAAATGCTCAGCCTCATTAGTTGTCAAAGAAATGCAAATTAAAACTACAGTGAGATACCAGTTGTATTTTTTTATTTGTAAAATGATTATTTTATTTTTCAGTACATTCTAGTTCTCTGGTGGAATTATCCATTATTTTCTCTATCTTTTTGACCATATTAATCATAGTTCTTTAAAAACCCATTATCTGATAACTCCAATATCTAGATTGTTTCCATTGTCTGTTTTTTTCTACGACCTTTTAGTCATTTGGTTCTGGATTTCTTGACATGCTTGGTAATTTTTTTGAACCAAACATCCATATATCACATAGGGTCTACCCCAGAGAGAATTTCTTTCTTCTGAGAAAGAGATGGCAGGTCTTTTGTGAGCAGATCCCCTGATGGTGCTGAGGCTGTGTGGGGTGATGTTGTGTTCCCAGTTGGCTGTCACTCCCAGGGTACAGCCCTTACTCTCAGGGCACAATCTTCCCTTGTCTCTGCTGCTTTCGCCAGGCCTCCACACCTGCTGTGTCCCAGCATTGTGAGCCTGGGGTCCTCCTGCTAGGGTGCCCATTCATGTCTGAGCAGCTTTTCTCATCTTGAATTCGGTGTCTTGTTTCATGCACACAGCTTGGGAGGCGATCAATAACTCAAAGAGAAATGGCAAGCAGTTTTTGCTTCAATCCTGTGTTTCTTACCTCTTCTAGACTTCACCTGTTCAAATTCATGCCTCTATGGCAGACCAGGACTTCAGCTTCTCTGTGAGCTCAGTGAGTCTGCAAGGGCTCCAGGAGGCTGCGTTGCCCCATCCAGCAAACTGTCAGGGTCCCTGAGATAAGCATCAAAGGGGTACAGGCAGCTCCCTGCTGTCCTGGGCTGGAGTCTTGCAAGTCCTGGCTGCCTTAGTCTGGTTCCAATGCCTTCACACATTTCTTTGCATTTTTAACGCGCATCTGATAGCTGTCATCAGTGAAAAAATTAGTCCAATCTGTGCTACTTCACCCTGGCTGGAAATATAAGTCTACTTTCTCTTTCAACTCCACACTATCATTATGAGTGTATGCCCCATGCACTGGGTATTTTCTTGGATACATTCTCATTTGATTCTTGCCCCTTGGAGCTGATTCTATTATCATTTTTTAAGGATAAAAATCTGGCTAATAAGTGATAAAACTGGAACCTAAGCTCAGGTCAGAGTGATCTGAAAGCCTATGTTTTCAAATAAACTAGACTGCTTCATAAAATACCCACACCCAAATCTGCAGTCACAATCTCACAATTGTGCTTGTGGGCATATCACTTGAGTCTAGTCCCTTGTGAAGAAACCCCTGGCAGGCAACCTACGAATTCACTTTTCAGCCTAACGCCTTGTGTCTGTCAAGAAGGAAACCAGAAAGACCTTTGTTTTACTTCCCCAAATATAAAGCCAAATTGAAAAATGTGTCAGACAGCTTAAGCTAACAAACTGCTGTGAGGAGAAAAAAATAAAACAAAAACTGTGCGGTGCTGTCTCTCCTCAAGAACTTTAAGGTGATTTGGAGTTATTGTGTGCAAAAAGTGCAAAAGAAGTGATAAAAACTGCTTAGAACAAGCTCTGAGGCTGCTGGAAGTTTCAGTGAGTGGTTTTTCCCTACTAATGCAAAGGTGGAAAGTATTGCATGTGACACCGGATGACTTCCAGGGAATCATCACTTCCAGGGACATCCAAGCAAATGGCTAAGATAAATCAAATACAGGGGGTACGTAACACACATAGACAACGTCTCCTTTTCCCAGTGGTCTCCTCACACTCTGCACATTTCAGAAGCTCCTGAGATGTATCTACTGTAGGTTTTAAGACTCTTCTAGCATCATCTCTTGGAGGAAGGCAGAATTAACAAGTGTGGACATCCTATCTGGCAGAACGACTACGTAAAATATAATTGAAAAACAGTAGAAACTGAAAGAAAGAGAAATCCTCAGGCTGCACTACTAAAGGAAGATGGCGCAACCAATGTTCTCAGCTGGTGAGTAAAACTTCTGAGACTCAAAGAAGACGAGATGTAATCCTCTGCTATGTTCTAGGCATTGTCCTAAGTACTCCGTGGGTATTAACTCATTTAATTCTAGTGACAGTGATGTACTATTAGGTAGGTAGGCTAGCTCTACTTCAGAGTCACCAAAGCATTTGTAGTGGCTCCACCATCAGAGAAGCTTATTTCTGTCTCCTGTAACAGTATTGGATTGAACAGGCATATAGGTCAACAAAGTTGTCCGTCTTGCCAGGAACTCTGGCTGACGGACGCTCTGCTGTCTGCAAACTTGTTTTCCAAGATCGCTTTGAAATAAGTCTCTACTGCTGCCAGCAGGAACTGCTGGGAGATCCTCAAAGGTCTTCACAGGCCAGGCTTAGAATTGTTCACATCACTTATAACCCACATTCCATAGGCTAAACTCAGTCACATGCCACAACTCACACCAAAGGAGGCTGGAAAGGACATTCTAGCTTTGTGCTCTGGAAGAAAAAGAAACAGGCGTACTGACCAGCCAGCAATCTCTGCTATAAACCGTTGAGAGCAGTCATAGCACTACCATTATTTCACGCACGAAGAGCCTGTTTACAGAGCACTTATCCGCTTGAGCAAATAGATAAGTGGGGACTCAGCTCCAATCTTCGGGCTCCCGATCCTGCCTTGCTCTTCTTCCCGGTCTGAAACTTACCATCGTGCTAAACTGCTCTTCTGCACGAAAGAGGAAGCAGAAACTACGACCATCAGGACCAGGAGAGTGGGGGGAAGTACATAGCTGCTCTGAAAACGTAGAAAATGTAGATTTCTATGGGAGAAACTGAACACCTGACAATGCCATGTGCTAATGTTAATTCCAAATTTTCACTAGTATGTGGTGTAAGACTCCAAGCTAAGAAATTAATGAACAAGCTGGTTCCTGACTCAAAAAGATCCTACCATGCTCACTAGAAGCAAAAGTCGGTGACTCTGAGGTCCATGCCACAGCAGAGGGTTGGTGTGAATAATGGAGGGGGAAGAGAAACATTGAGAAGGAACACATTTCAAGTTTTATGAGGAAATTAACTCAGGGCAAAGAACAGTTTAAAACTATGCCTATGAGATTCTTTGTTACAACCTTTTGGCTGGCCCAAGCGTTTCTCAGAAAGCAATTTCTCACATGGCCCATCTCAACAAGAAAGAGAATTTTAATTTGCTATGTAATGAATTCACAATTTTTGCCGGGCTCGTTGGCTCAGCCTGTAATCCCGCGCCTTTGGGAGGCTGGTGAGTGGATGGCCTGAGCCCGCGGGTTCGAGACCCGCCTGGGCAGCGAGACCTCATCTCTACAATAAATCAAAAATTAGCCAGGCGTGGTAGCGCGCGCCTGTAATTCCGGCTACTCGGAAGGCTGAGGCGGAAGGATCGCCGGAGCCCGGCAGGTCGAGGCTGCGGTGGCCGGGAGCGGCCGCTGCACTCCAGTCTGGGCAACGGAGTGAGACTCCAACTCAAAAAAAAAGAATTCACAATTTTTAAAACTTGCTATGTAATGAATTTACAAATTTTTTTGTCATTGGCCTGAAAGAAACCGATACAGTTCAAAGTTAAAAAGCATTCTCTACTGCCTGTGGGAAGGAGCAGCCTGAAAGTGACCACTGCTAGCAGAACTGTTTTTTATGAGAAGGAAGGAAGCGTGGTGGGCAGAGCCCAAGTCGTGGAGAGCCTTTCCCAAGGAGCAGGACTAAGGAGAAATGTCCGAATCGATTCCAGGATTGACATGGACCAGTGACTTCTGAATGATTTCCGTCCCCTGCCCACTACCTGTTTCCCCACTGTACTGCCTTTTGTGACTAATTTACCTCTGCCTTGTCATTATCTGTTGAACGATGATGAATAGCTCACTTGCCCCTTCACCCGTAGGCCTTCTGTCCAGGAGGGACGACAACTGAGATGCCCCTGAGGGACTGCATGGCAGTCCTTTGTCTGCATCTTCCCCTTATTTGGTGGCAAGATCCTGGACTTCCAGTCTCAGCCTGACGCCGTGCTGAAATGGGACACTGGACAAGGGCACTGTGTCCTGCATGTGGGAAGGAGATGAATCACCAGATGCCAGAGGAGCGCAGGGAAAGCTAGTGCCCCTTCCTCACTGAAACTGTGGTGACCTGTGACTCACTTCTCCAAGAGAATAAATGAAGTGGGAACAGTGCTGTGACCATTCTGGCCTAAGCTTTCCAGAGGCCTACTGGTTTCTGCTTTGCAATTTGGGGAACCTTGAGTGGTCGTATAAAAGTCTGAACATCTCGTTCTGTTCCAAGCTTGCACAAGGTTGGAAGCTCTGCTCAGTGAAGGAGTGGGATGAGTTATTCTAAGATGTCTCAATCTGTTCACCCCTTCCTGGCTGTGCATGAGCCATCAGTCCCATATCGAAGGAGTTTTGGTAGGACACAACAACCAGACCTAAGTGAAATGGGGAACAAGATTTGCCTGCAGGCTGCACTGTGGTGACACATTCCCAGGCAGGAAGAGAACCACCTGCAGAGTGAATCTGGCTGGCACACCCACTACCAGCAACTAGTGGAGAAGCAGACTGGCACCTCTCTGGCTGAGCAGGACAGAGAATAGGGACTCAGCCACTGATACACCCTGCATTCAGCAGAGGTCTCCTTGTACACACAGAGACCAGAAAGCAACAGCAGGCTTGAGATTCTGGGTGCCCCTTCCCCTACCCTGTTCCTGGCTTGGACAAAGTTGGAAACTGCTCGATGAAGGATTAAAAGACAAATAAGTTCAACCTCTCCCAACACAGTAGGGACTGAAAACTGCTTCAATTAGCTTAGCAGTGGGGAAACAACCTGCAATTACGGTATCCTGCCACAGGGTGAAGCAAGCAGCAGAAGTGAATGTTTCTCCCTCTCTCACTGAGTGACAGAATTATAAAAAAGGAAAAGAGACCTCTCATAAATGGGGAAAAATCAATGGAAAAACACAGGCAACCCTCAGAATCCTAAAGAGACAGCACCCCAACAAACACAGTCATCAGAGCACACACAGTAGAAGCCTCCCAGAACAACCTGCCCAGATGAAAACCACAGAAATCAGAGATTGGATGGCAAAAAATGAACATCAAAGAGAACAAAGAGAAACTAGAAGCAGAACTCAATAGGATCATTCAGGAAGTAAAAGCAGAGTTGGTCAATTTCCCAAAAAAAGCTTGTTCTGAAATAATGGAATTAAAGAACTCCATCCTAAAAATAAATAACACACTAACAAGCATAAGAGCAGAATGAAGCAACCAAGAATCTCAGAGCTTGAAGACCAAAATATGGAATTAACCCAATCTGTAAAAAAAACATAGAAAAAAGACTCAAAAGGAAGGAGCAATGCCTCCAAGAGATGTGGGACTATGTCAAGAAGCCAAATCTATGCCTGATTTGTATCCCTGAAGCAGAAAGAGAAACAGAGAAGATCTTGGAACAAGCATTCCATGAAGTCATCCAAGAAAACTTTCCTCATCTTACCAGAGATGTGACCATTCAAGCACAAGAGATTCAGAGAATCCACACAAGGTATCAAGGTATCACACAAGAAGACCAATCCCCTAGACACACAGTAATTGGCCTCCACCAAGTAAACATGAAAGAAAAAATCCTAAAGACAGAGAGAGAATGGTCAGACTACCTACCAGGGAAGAGCCATCAGAATCGCTCCAGATTTATCTTGTGGAAACACAGCAAGCCAAAAGAGACTACAGTCCAATTTTTAATGTTATTAAAGATAATTCCAACCAAGAATTGCCTACTCTGCCAAGCTAAGCTTTATCAGTGACAGTGAATTAAAATCCTTCACAGACATCCAATCCCTAAGTAAATAAGCCACCTCCAGATCAACACTTCAGGAGATGTTTAAGAAAGTCTGGAACACAGTTTTTAAAAAGGGGGTCATATCCATCACAAAAGTACAGGAAAACACAGAGTTAACAGAGCATATAGAGAACCAACAAAAATGACTGCACACACATATATAAATACAAAAGTTAAAAGGAAACAAAGCAACTCTCTAAGAGTCCCATGGCAGGAACAAACTCTCACATTTCAATAAATCAACCTGAATGTGAATAAACTAAATGCACCATTTTAAAGACACAGAGTGGCAAACTAGATTTTTAAAAGCATTTATGCCTCCAGAAAACTCATCTCACTGCAAAAGACACACATAGACTCAAAGTTGGAGGCTAGAAATAATCTTTCAGGCAAATGGAAAACAGAAGAAGGCAGGAGTAGCTTTCTGATATCAGACAAAGCAGCAGCCTTCAAGCCATCAAAAGTTTAAAAAGGACACTACATAATGACAAAAGTCTCAATTCATCAGCAAGAAATATCCATCCTAAATATATATGTACCCAACACAAGAGCACCATGTTTTATGAAGCAACTACTAAGTAAACTAAGAGAGGACATTGACTCTCACACAATCATAGCTGGAGATGTAAATACCCCACTAACAGCTCTAGATAGATCATAAAGGCAAAAATACCAATGAGGAGATATGGAACCTCAATGTGACACTCAACCAAATGAACTTAATAGACATATACAGAAAAATTCACCCCACAACTACAGAGTATATTCTACTCATCAGCACATGAAACATACTTTAAGATCAGTCACATTCTCAGACATAAACCAAGAGTAAACAAACCCCCAAATATAGAAATAATACCATGCACCTACTCAGATCACAGTGGAATAAAAATAAATATCACCACCAACAAGATACCCCCAAAACACACAAGACACGGACACTAAACAACTTGCTGCCGAATGACTTCTAGGTCAACACAGAAATCAAGACAGAAATTAAAAGATTACTGGAAACAAATGAAAAGAAGGCATACCTTATCAGAATCTCTGGAATGCCATGAAAGCAGGATTAAGAGAAAAATTTATAGCATTGCACACACACATTAAAAAGAAAACATAAAGATCACAAGTAAACACCTAAGGGAGCTGGAAAGGCAAGATCACCTAAATCCTAACTTCAGCAGAAGAATCCAGATCACCAAGATAAAATCACAATTGCAGGACACAGAAGACAAAAATATAGAAAAAATCAACAAGATAAAAAGCTGCTTCTTAAAAACGATAAATAAGATTGATGGACTCCTGGCCAGATTGAATAAAAGAAGAGAGAGAAAGTCCAAATAAACACAATTAGAAATGCAAAAGGTGAAGTCACAACTGACTCTGAAAAAAATCAAAAGATTTTCAGAGATTGCTATTCATACCTGTATGCAAATAAACTTAAAAACCTAAAGAAAGTGGAGGGCTTTCTGCCATCACAAAACCTCCCAAGAAGAAATTGAAACTCTAAACAGAGTTTAGAGAAATTGACACAAGAAGAAATTGAAATTCTAAACAGACCAGTAAAAATCAAGGAAACCAACTCAATCATAAGAAATCTCCTCACCAAAAAAAGCCCCAGACCATACAGTTTCTCATCTGAGTTCTGCAAGACATACAAGGAGAAGCTGATACCAATCTTATCAAAAGTATTCCAAGCAATTAAGAAGAGTAGAATTCTTCCCAAATAATTTTAGGAAGCTAACATCACACTGATACCCAAACCTGTCAAAGACCCAACAAGGAAAAGAAATTGCAGGCCACTCTTCTTGATGAACATAGAGGCAAAAATTCTCAACATGATTCTAGCAAATTGGATCCAACAACACGTCTCTAAGATTATCTACTATGACCAGGTTGGCTTCTTTCCTGAGATGCAGAACCCAGGAATGAAAAATATTTACAAGACCATAAATATAATTCAATACATTAACTGATGTAAAAACAAGAACCCCATAATTACATCATTAGATGCAGAAAAGGCATTCAAAATTGTGCTGGAAAAACTGGCAGACAGCATGCAAAAGAATGAAACTGAAACCCTACCTATCACTGAATACAGAAATCAACTCAAAATGGACCAAAGACCTAAACATAAAACTTCAGACTATCCTTAAGAATCCTAGAAGAAAACATAGGAAACCTCTTTATGCACACTAACGTAGGCAACAAATTCTTGACCAAGTCCCCAAAGGCAAATGCATAAAAGCTAAGAGAGACAAATGGGACCTCAACAAACTGAAAGCTTTTGCACAGAAAAAAAAAGCATCCGGAGAATAAAGAGGCAACCCATGAATGGGAGAAAATATTTGCAAATTATGCATCTGCCAGAGACCTAACATCCAGGATCTACAAGGAACTCAAAACAAAGTGAAAGGAAAAAAACAACCCAGAAAAAAGTGGGCAAAGGACATGAACAGACACTTCTCAAAAGAAGACATATAAGCAGCCAACAGACACATGAAAAAATGTTCAGCCTCACTAATCATCAGAGAAATGCAAGTCCAAACTACAGTGAGATACAACCTAACTCTGGTAAGGATGGCTATCATTAATAAGTAAAAAAAATGACAGATGCTGGTGCAGGTGCAGTAAAAAGGAATGCTTCTATGCTGATTCCAGAAGCAAAAACATGGTTTCTCAACTGACTCATCTTCAACAAAGCCACCAATAATAGTCACTGGGGAAAAGAGACCATATTTAGCAAATGGTGCGGGGAAAACTGGTGGACCACACACAAAAGAAGGAAACTGGAACCCTGCCTATCACCAAACACAAAAATCAACTCAAAATGGACCAAAGACTAGTTTGCCTCTGGAATGTAAACTAGTTCAATCTCTAAGGAAAGCAGTGTGGCAATTCCTAAAAGAACTGAAAATTGACCTGTATGATTCAGCAATCCCCTTCTGGGAATATACCCAGAGGAACACAAATCATTTTACCAAAAAGACAGCTGTATACACATGTTTATTGCCGCACTATTTACAATAGATAAAACATGGAACCAACTCTACTGCTTATTGAAAGCGAACTGGATAAGAAAATGTGGCACATATACACAATGGGGTATCACACGGCCATAAATAAGGACAAAATCGTGGGTTTTGTAGCAAACCGGATTGAGTCAGAGACCATCATTCTAAGTGATCTACCACAGAAACAAAAAACTGAACACTGCATGTTCTCACTCATAAGTGGGCCCTGAATAAATCACATGAACACACAGGGTAGATCAGCAGTTGCTGGGCACTGCTAGGGGAGGGAAGGAGGGAGGGAGGAGGGTAGAGGGGAGCTTGACAACTCCAGGGGAGTGGGGGCCACCCAGAAGCCCAAACTCCACCTGCACGCAGCCTACCTATGTAGCTAATCCCCACCTGTACCTCACATCTCTATAACAAAATAAAATATCTGGCCCTCCTGTGTGGTCTCACACAGGATCACTGCATGAAGAGGCTAAGTAGGGAGTGCCTCTGAGGCCACCTGGGAGAAAGAACAGCCCAGACATCAAAAGAACTCCAGCTGAGCCTAGGGTGCCAGACATGGGGGTGAACCAGCTTGGACTTTCTAACCCAGCTTCCTTCTCTCTGCTCCAGAAGATTGCCTTCTAGCCAACATCACATGGAACAGAGGAATAACCCAGTTGAAAATTCCTGCTCCTAATAATAGGTTGTTGTGTTAAGTCATTACTTGTAGGGGTGGTCTCTTGTACAGCAACAGAAAACCAAACTAGTTGGAGTTTAATCCTTCCTACACCACAAGCTCCTTGTGCGAATGGACCCAACATCTAGTTTTCCCACCTCTCCCATCCCACTTCCCACGTCAGTCCCATTGCTTCCACACCACAGTGGACACTGCTACCTCCATGCCTAACATCCCTTCCTTCAGTTTTGAGTGAGACTTTTGTGTTCCCCCAAACTGGCAAAAAAATAAAACAAAATAAAATAAGAAAAGAGCAATCATAGCACAAGATTAAGTAGGGAGCCCCAGTGATCAGACAAAAGGGAAAGATTAGAGGAGAGTGAGTGGGAGAAGTCTGCTCTGCGAATGCTAAGCAGTGAGCCAACATATGGCACCTATTACACGCATATTTATGCATATGGATTTATGGTAATGGTGTGGCCCATATGGAGAAGGCTGTCTACCTGCCAGTAGGTGTACTCATCCAAAATGGCCAGATGTCTCTACTCAACCCATGAAAAGCCAACTCAGGTGGAAGTGCACTTGCAAAGAAAGCCATTAAAATAAAATTTCAAATTCCTTCTGATTTTATCTAAGAAATACAAAATAATGAGACCACTGGGTACTCCAGAAACATTAAGTTGATCTGAAAGCCAGGAAATGAGTGAATAGTTCTTAGTCCCTCATGAAATATTTTCTACATTTTTGTTTTGGAAAATTTTTTAAATGTACAAATTCAAAAATAATATTTTATAGACTTTTTTTTAAAATATCATGCAAATGTGAAAAGAATGAACCTTTCTGTGCCCATCTCTTGGGTGTAACAATTACTCACCCACTTCCTCATTTTCCAAAAATTCTGAAAAAAATCCAGGACTTTATACAATTTTATTCACAAACATTTCAATGTGTGTCTTTAGAACAAGAAGATTTTTTTAAGCCTACCACATCTAAAAAAAAACTTGACAATAATTCTTTTATATCATTATATTGCCTGCCAGTGTTCATATTTCTAATTGCCACAGAAATGTCATTTCTCCCAATGATTTGTTGATATCAAGATCCAGATGAAATTTATGTATTGTGATGGGATGGCATGTTTCTCAAATCTCTTTTATCTACGGACGTTTTTCCTCCGTCTCATTGTTCCTTGCAACTTGTCAAAGAAACTAGGTTGTCCGTCCTATAGATGTTTCACCGTTCGGAGTTTTCTGATTGCAACCCCAGGATGTTGCTTCACATGGTTTGTTATTGTCTGCGTCTTTCATAAATTGGTGTTTGGATCTAGAATTCTGACAAAATTTGAGTTCTCTCCTGTTTGTCTTTCTCTTTCTCCTCTACCTCCTCCATTTTCCCCTTCTTTTCCTCTTTCCCCTCCTCTTTCTTCTCTGCAAGACTGCTTTGTCAGGGATGTTGTGTTCCTCCATTAGAATAATGAGTCTGTCTTTCTTTGAAGGCAGCAGCCATCAGCACTTAGACCCACAGATTCACTGGGAGTTCCGCACTGGTGGTATTCTGGAGTTATATTTCTTCTTCATTTATAAGCTGAAATGTTTTATAAAGTGAAACTTTGTCTATGAAGTGATACACATCACATTAAAAAGTCAGGGAATAGGCCTGGTTCTCTTCATTTACTAGTTTTCTACTAAATAAAGAACTGGTTTACTTGTTTTCTCCAACATTAAGCTTATACTTGTTTTTAGTGTCATTATAAATGCATAGATTTAATTACATTTGATGTGTTTCTTTTGAGGGGTAGTTAAAATGTTAAATATTTATTTTATGTGGTATTTCCATAACTTCTTTTCATGAAAATTAACTTGTGAAAAGCAGCATGCATAGCTTCCTACACCCGAACATTTAAATTTTTGGAATTGACACTGGACTTTGTTTTTAAAAAAGCAAAATAAGTGTGAAATTTATGTTTGAGTGTATTTTGATGTATTGGATTTCCATTTTACAAATTGTACAGTATTTTAAAAAAAGTATACAAACCCTTTAGCTAATGCCTCATCATTGGCTAGTGGGTCCCTATTCAAGTAGGACCTGCTAGCATCTGTGCTCTCTGCCACAACAAGACATTTCATGCCTATTCTTTATACTTCTTGCCCTTAGCCTGGATTCAGTAATTTCTTCAAGGGGCTTTGGTTCCTGGGATATAGTATTTCAGGACCACAATCTGAGTTCTAGAGCTCCTCCTTGCTTCTGGATCTTCATTATCTTTCTAGGACATTTTAGTTGATGAAACTAGGAAATATATGTATTTCTGGTTTTTAAAATAAAGATGACATATCATGAGTTTATACTAATATTTCTCATTCAAACTCATAATTGTAAGGTTTTTATTTAACCCATTCAATCTGGCATCTGCATCTTCTTTTTCTCATTCAATGAATAACAGTTTTCAATAATACATAAAATGATAGAATTAGAGGCTCACATAATTATTCTCAGACTGTTTTTATAGCCACAATATAACTACAGCAATCTAGAATAGCAATGCCAACACTTCAACAATATAGTTACTGAAAAGACTTTAAATTTTGCTTTTTTTCTAAAAGTGTATTCCATTAAGGATGTACAAATTACTGCGTTTTCAACTAACTCAGAATATTCCTTCTTGTGTGGTTATATGACCAGCTTAACAAACATTTTAGAGTTGATTTGTTTTTATATATTTTTAGTTGTAAATATCTTTTTATTTAAATTTCCTTCATAATTATGTAAAATATTTTCATTGTGCTAAAATTAAATCTATAAAACAAGGTCTTGAAGAAGTCTCGCTTATATCTTTGTCTTCTCCCTTTTATCCCTTCCATAGGTAAGCATTTTAAACACCATGGTTGATCCTCTCATTGTTTGTTGTTTGCGTATTATAGACAGATAGGTATGTGGAGCAATATCTCCCCTTAGCTGACTGGCAGCATATTCTACCCATTTCCCTCTATCTTGTTTTATTTTTATTTCACACATGACTGCATAGAAGTCAGTAGAGATATTCCTCATTGCTTTTATGTAGCTACATGGTGTTCTGGTGTGGAGATATATCACAGTACAGTCAACCTTATCTATAGATATTTGGGTCATTGCAAGTCTTTTGCTATTATAAAATCCTGAGCAAACAACCCTTTGTCCTTCAGAACTTCACTGCATCTGTGGGATAGAGTCATATAATTCCAGTTGCTGAGTAGAAGGATAGAGGCAGTTTGATAAAGGCAGTTTGGACGGTTTTTCCAGGCACTGCCAAATTTCACTCTTGACATATGGTCTGAAAAATTGATCAAACTGTATCATTTCCTCGCTAATGTGAGGTGGTACACATCAGATTATTGTTGCTAACATCCAGGAACGCCTGCCTCTCTACAGCCTGGTCAAAAGAGCACATTGTTAGAATTAGAATTTTGCCAATCTAGTAGGTTAAAAATAAAATCTTAATGTAGTTTTAACACTTATTTTTTGTCTTCTTATATGATTTAAAGTTATTTGCATTTATTTTTCTGTGACTGAGATCTTACTCTATTTCCTCTTTCTATGTGACTCTCAGTTGTTTTCTTCTGTAGTATTAGCTCTTTGAACTAAGAATATAAACCCATTATCTGTAATATAAGCTGCAAATATATTTTCCTAGTTTATTTGTCCTTACTTGGTTTATGATATTGCCCTGAAAGGTACTTTTAAAATTAGTTAAACTCATCAAATTTTGTTTTAGGGATTGTATGCATGTTTTCTTTTATTATTTGTATGATTTCATTTTTTACACTGAAATTCCTGATTCTTTGGAGAGGGATCCATGTATATTACGTGAAGAAGCAATCTAATTTCATCTTTTTTCCACATGGCTATCCAGGTCTATACTTTTTAAAAAGCTTCTTTTCTTCCCCATGGACTTGAGATCCCATCTTCATGTTACAGTGAACTTTTAAACATGAGTGGATCTGTTGCTGGATATTCTATTCTACCAATCCGTCTGTCCTTCATGCATCAACACTCACGGCTTTACTCAAAGGCTCGGTCACACACTGAGTGCCTGGTAGAATGAACCCACTACCCTTGCTTTTCTAAATAACCTTGTAACAAATTGTCTCGCTCTGGCAAAAAACTTGATGGTTTTTATTTTATTTAGTTTTTAAAGTTAAGATAATGTTAAGACCACGTGTACAAGAACATGGTGACTTTTCTTTTCTTCAAGCCTATTTTTATGTCTTTCAGGATGTTTATACTATTCCTCTATGAGTTCTGATCATTTCTTGGTTAATTACCTTTGAATTTTTGCTATGTCTATTTTTGTAAATGGACTCTTCCATTGTATCTTCATATATGTATGTGTTTGTATATAAGCCTGTTAATGAATATTTATATGAATAAATATAAGTTAATATATAAATTGCATATATGTGGATATAGGCAAATATGTGTATACATACATGTATGTATGTGTGCATATACTGATCTCATAAACTAATGCTTTACTCAATGTTCATGTTATTAATAGTTTTCCATTGAGTCTTTCAGGGTTTTCAGATACATAATCATGTTACTTGCAACAAAAGTCATCTGCAACATGTGACTTACATGTTACCTCTTCCTATCCATTTTTGTGCCCCTGATTGTTTTATCTATTTGCTTTGATTAATATCTATAACATAATATTCACCAGCAGTAGAGGTGGTGAGCATCCTATATTAGTAATAAACTCTCTAGTTTTCCCAGTAAGTAAAATTCAGCTTTTGGGCGAGCCTGTGCATATCTGTGAATTTTTAAAAAATATCCATAATTTATATTTCATTGAATTTTTTTTAGAATTTTTTTCAAATATTTTATTCACCTATAGAGATTGACAGGCTTTTCTTCTTATTCCTATAAACATAATAGATTATACTGATGGATTATCTAATATTGAATAATCCTTACATTCCTAGAATAAATACAACCTGATAATGTTGTATTATTTTTAAAGTACTTTTACATTTTGTTTGCCAATTTTTAGAATACTTTTCGTGAAATAACATTAAATTATCTCATATAATATAATCGTGACATTATACAGTAATATCATTACAAACATTTGTCAGTTTAGGTTTCAGTATAACGCTTGCGTCATAAAGCCAATTCATAGGTTATTTTTCTTTTTGCGTACTCAGAAATTTTATAAGCAGAATTGGAATTTATCTTCCTGGTAGAACTCCTGTCAATCCTCCTGAGTTTGATTCCTTTATTGTGAGGGAACTCCTCAACTATACTTCCTATTTCTTCAAACAGAATTGTTCTGCTAGACTTCAACCAGGTAAATTTTGATAAGTTGTCTTTTTCTTAACAATTATCTATTTCAACTAGAATTTAAGTGCATCTGAAAATAGATTTATATTATCAATTTATATTTATGTTTATCAAAGTGTTGAATCAATACTTAATTTTTTTTCAAAACAGAAAGTATTAGGTCTATATGGGTTCACTGGTGAATTTTAACAAATACTTAAGGAAGAAATTTTACCAATTATCTATAATGTCTTCCAAAAGATACAAGTGTAAGGAACATTCCCTGACTCAATCTATAAAACCAATATTACCCTAATATTAAAGCTAGACAAAGCCATTATAAAATAGATAAAACTGCAAAGTAGTGACTCTCATGAACATAGATGCAAAAATTATCAACAAATGCTAGCAAAAAAAACCCCAATAATGTATAAACAGAATTATACAGCACAATAAGTGGAATTAATTTGAGGTAAGTAATGCTGGTTCAGCATTGGAAAACCAGCTAATGTACTCAACTATATCAACAGGCTACAAAGAAAAATCACATGATCATACTAATATATATAGGTAAAGTACTTGACAAAATTCAATACCTTTTCATAACAGAAACTCTCAGTAAACTAGGAATAGA
This sequence comes from Carlito syrichta, assembly GCF_000164805.1. NCBI lineage: Eukaryota > Metazoa > Chordata > Mammalia > Primates > Tarsiidae > Carlito > Carlito syrichta. Next base: position 181,253 of record NW_007249651.1, on the reverse strand, counting down.
AGATAACTCCCTTAACTTGATAAAGAACATCTACAAAAATCCCACAACTATAGTCATACTTAATGGTGAGAAACTTTAAGCTTCCCTGTTAAAATCAGGAACTAGACAAAGATGTCCCTAGTCCCCAGTGCTTTTAAACATTATACTAAAAGTCCTAGCTAGTGCAATAAGGCAAGAAAAGAAGAGGAAACACATAGTGATTGGAAAAGAAGAAATAAAATTGTCTTTGCTTGCAGATAACATTGTTGGTTATATAGAAAATCCAAAAGCATCATCAACAACAACAACAAAAATACCCCTGGGCTAATAAGTGATCATAACAAGGCTGTAGTATACAAAGTTAACATACAAAAGAATTACTTTCCTACATATCAACAATGGACAAGCAAAATTTGCAATTAAAATCACATTACCATTTACATTAGCACCCCCAAAATGAAATAAATATAAATCCAACAAAATATGTACAAGAGTAATACAAGGACAACTACAAAACTGTGGTGAAAGACTTCAAAGAACAAATGAATGGAAATATATTCAATGCTCACAGATAGGGAGACAATATTGGCAGGACAAATAGATCAATGGAACAGAATAGAGACCCTAGAAATAGACCCAAAGAAGTATAATCAGCAGATCTTTGACAGAGTAACAAACACAATACAATGGAGCAAAGGCAGTATTTTCAACAAATGGTGATGGAACAACTGGACATCAGCATACAAAAAAGAAATAAAATGAATCTAAATGTAGACCTTAAAGCCTTCACAAAAATTAACTCAAAGTAGATTATAGACCTAAATGTAAAATACAAAACTATAAAACTCCCAGAAGATGACATTGGAGAAAACCTACATTTTGACCATGAAAATGTCTTTACTTTTTATTTTTAGAGCTGAGGTCTCACTCGGCTATGCAGGCTAGAGTACAGTGGCACAATCATAGCTCACTGCAGCCTCAAACTCCTGGGTTCAAGCTATCCTCCCACCTCAGCTTCCCAAGTAGCTAGGACTACAGGTTACACCATCATATCTGACTACTTTTTTTTTTTCTTTTTTTGTAGAGATGGAGGTCTTGCTATGTTTCTCAGGCTGATCTTTGACTCCTAGGCTCATGTGTTCCTCTCACCTTCACCTCCAAAGTGTAGAAATTACAGATACAAGCCACCATGACTGGCCTGACTTTTTAGATAAAATTAAAAACCAAAATTAAAAACTTATGTGCTGCAAAAGACTGTCAAGAGAATGAGAAGACAATCCCCAGATGGGGAGAAAATATTTACAAATGACACATTTGATAAAAGACTATTATCCAAAACTTAAAACTCAACAATAGCAAAACCACCCATCCAATTAAAAATGAGCAAAAATCCTGAAAAGACACCTCGCCAAAGAAGATATTAAAAATGTCAAGTAAGCAAATGAAATGATGTCCAACGCCATACATCATTAGGGAATTGCAAGTTAAAACAATAAAGAGATGTGTATCTATTAGAACAACAAATATCCAAAACACTGACAACCTTAAATACTGGCGAGGATGTGGAGCAAAAAAGAACTCTCAAAAAGAACTCTCATGAAAATGCAAAATGGTATAGCCACTTTTAAAAACTAAGTATACACTTCCGATATGATCCATCTCCTTGGTATTTCCCAATTAAGTTGAAAACTCATGTCCACATAAAACCTTGCACACAGATGTTTATAGCAGCTTTATTCAAATTACCAAAACTTGGAAGCAACCAAGATGTCCTTCAGAAGGCAACTGGATAAATAAACTGGGGTACCTCCAAACAATAAAATAATTATTCAATGAAAAAAAGAAATAAGCTGGCAAGCCATGAAAAGATAGAGGAAACTTAAATGCACATTATTAAATGAAACAAGTCAATCAAAAAAGTTACATACTGTGATTCCAACTATATGATATTCTAGAAAAAGCAAAATTCTAGAGAAAGTGAAAAGATTTGTGGTTGCCAGAGGCAGGAGGGTGGAGGGATCAACAGGCAGAGAACACGGGATTTTTAGGGCAATGAAACAATTCTTTATGACACTGTGATGGTGGGTACATGTCATTACACATTTGTCAAAACACATAAACTGAATCACAACAAGAGTAAACTCTCACTTTATACTCCTTGCAATCACCTGTGAACCAAAATGAAAAATGCTTTTTAGTTTTGGCTATTGTTAACAAATAAGTTCACTGCTGTCCAGGAATGACCTAGTGGTGCTCTGAGTTTTCTATTCTTGGGTTCATAGGATATTGCATGATTCCTTCTTCACTTTACTCCTTCCAGGTTCTGGTGCCACATGGACCTGGCTACAGAGCATTCATCCCTGCTTTCTTTCATTTGGAGACTTTCATTTCACTGTGTTTTACTGCAGATTTTGTCCATTTTTGCTTTATGTCTGTGTGGAGGATTTGAAGAGATTAAAAAGTCACACTCATAGTATCACCATCATCCTGTAATTAACTCTTCTGGTTTCAATTTATGCAAATAAACATTCTAGAACATTAAAATATCTGAGCCAACATTTCCATCTCAGACTGATGCTCAAGTAAATGCACTCCCTCTGCCTCTCTTGAGGCAACATCTATCCCTCAACCCCAGCACCCGTTGAGTTCAGCAAGGACCTGAGCCCTCACCCTATCTCTGCGTCTCTGCGTCGTAAGATGGAACAGGCATCGTGACTCAGTGTTACATAAGATTCTATATGTTCCCCACCCCTAGTAGCTGGGGGAGGCTACTCCCCTCCTCCACACCAGATCGCAATGACACTGAAGGAGACATTGTGAAGCAAGGCTCGTGGGCTGCCCTGCGTCCCCATGTCATTGGGATCCAGCTGTACTTGCCTGTCTGACATCAGTGAGACTAAGGAACCACTTGTACTCCGCACCTCCCACTCTCTGCGAGTGGGGACCAGACTCACAACAAGCTGAGCCTCCAGCCCCACCTGACGTCGGTTTAGCAGAGTGAGAAGGTGAAGGCAGGGCTGGTGGATACTCCACTCCACCCCACCATTAATAGAGGCCAGCAGGAGCTGAGCTGAGTAAGGAAGCCCTGTGCGTGACACCCACTTGAACTGGAAAGTAGACAACAGGGCTGAAGGATGACCTGCATTTCTTTGCTCACTAGGAGCCAATGAAGTGTCAAGAATCCAAACAGTCAAAAATTAAATCAGATCCAGAGCTTCATAACTTAATATCCAAAACATTCAGGATACTGTCAACAATTACCTATCATAGCAAGAACCAGGAAAACAATGCAAATGAGAAAAATCAACAGACTCCAACACTAAGATGAATTCGCATTTGACATTATCTAACAAGAATTGTAAAGCAGCATTACAAAAATGTTTCAACGAACAATTACAAATTTTCTCCAAACAAACAAAACATCTAAATAACTAAATACAATTTGTTTTACATGTCCAATAAAAATTATAGAACAGGAATTGCTATCATTGAAATAGAAAAGTTGTTGGATGGGCTCAATGGTAGAGTGGAAAATAGAACCAATGACCTGAGCAATATTATCAATAGAATTTGCCTGATAAAAACAGGGAGTGAACAGATGGAAGCAAAAAATAAACCAAGTCTCAGGAATCTGTGGCATAGTGACACGATTGCTAACAGTCAACTCATCAGAGCCTCTGAAGACGAGGAGGAAAAGAGAGATTGAAAAACTACTAAAAAAAGTCTAAAAATTTCCCAAATGTGGCAAAAGACATACATTTGCAGATTAAAGAAGACAAACAAATCTAAAACAGAATAAAACCAAATAAGTTCATGGCAAACTCATCATAACTAAATTTTGGAATGCTAAACACAAAAAATATGAAAACCCCCTGAGAGAGAAGGCATGTTGCTCATGAGAGAATACCAATTCTAATGTCAGCTGAGCTTTCATTGAAACTGTAGAGGGCTGAAGAAAGTAACAATATTTGTCAAGTATTAGGAAAACAATAACTACCAACTGTGAATTCAATATCTGTTTTAAAAAATCCCTTTAAGGAATAAAGAAAATAATGACATTGTCAAACAAAGGAAAACTAAGAAAATGTGTTGCCAATAACCAATCCTTAGAGAGTAGCTAAAATACATTCTCTAAATAGAAAGGAAATTATTTTTAAAAATAGACTTGGAACTTTAGAAAGAAAAGACAAACAGTGAAATAGATACAAATTAGGGCAAATATTAAAAACTATCTTTCAAATCATGAGTTTCTGATATCATATTCAATAGTTAGAACAACAAATTATAATATTATCTGATATAGTTCTCGATACATGTAATGAAAACGTTAAGATAATTTTATGTGAAAAGTGGGGAGAATAAAAGAACTTGAATGAAAATAAGATATCTACACTTCACTCAAAGTGATAAAGCATCAATACCAATAGACTATGATAGGGTACATGCATGTATTGCAATATCTAGGGCAACAACTAAGAAAACTATGTGATTAAACACTATAAAGTCAAAATGGAATCCTATAAATGTTCAAGATACTCAAAATAAAGCAAAAAATAAAAAAAGAGAGAGGGAGGGAGAAACAAAGAGATAAGAAACGGAAAACAAAATGAAAGCAAATAATAAAATGTCAGACGTACACTCTACCAGATTACTTAAATGAAGTCTAAATGTGACAACAGAGAGATTGACAGAGTCGATAAAAACACACGATCCAGCAATATGCCGTCTATGAAAAACCTACTTTGAATTCAACACTATAGATGAGATGAAAGCAAAAGGAAGGAAAAAGATATACTATTCCAATACCTGTTAAATAAGACAGGAATGGCAATATTAACATCAGGTAGACACTGGAGGAAAAAAATCTAGAGACACAGGGACACTAAATCATAATAAAAATCAATCCACAAGGAAGACATTGTGGTCCTTAAATATATTTACTACAAGCAACAGAGCTCTGAAATATATGAAGAAAAGACAAAGAGCTGAAGAAAGATATATCATTTCATGGTTATAGGTGGGAACTTTAATGCCCCACTCTCAGCAACTGCTAGGCAGAGAATCAATCAGCAAGAGTAGAGAAGACTGAGCAACACCATCAACCAGCAAAGGCTGACTAGTAGGCACATGCCTACCAACAGCACAGAGCATACAGTTTTTATTCTAGTGCCATGGAATATTCACCAAGATAAACTGTATCCTGGGTGATAAGACAAACCTCAAACATAACATAATTGAAGCCCAAAACAATATATTCTCTAGCTATAACGAAATCAAGTTAGAAAATAATAACAAAAACAACAGAAAATCTTTGAATGCTTGAAATTAAAGCAAAATATTTCTTGACAATTCATATTTCAAAGAATGAGTCTCAAAGGAAATTTTAAAAATACTTAGAGTGGAAAGAAAATTAAAATATAACATTTAAAATATGTGAGAACATACAAACTAGCTCTGTAAGGGTAATTTATTGCACTAAATGCTTACATAAGAAAGAAGAAAATGTCGCCAACCAATAATCTACGTAACTACCTCAAGAAACTAGGGGAAAAAAAGAGCAAACAAACTCAAAACAAGTTTAAGGAGGGATATATAAAGATAAGAGCAGAGATCAATGGTTTACAAAAAAGAAAATAGAAAAGATAAATGAAGCAAAACGCTGCTTCTTTAAAAAGAAAATCAATAAAATTGATAAACCTCTAGCAACACTGACAAAAGACACATAAAAATTAGGAATGAAACAGAGGAAATAACTACAGATCATTTGGCCATTAGAAGGATAATAAAGGAATACAATATACAACCATATGCTCACAGAATCAGCGTAGGGGAAAAAATCAATTCCTTAAAAACTGTCAAACCTCAAACAAGATGAAACAGTTCTGCAGTTTTCAAAGAAACTGAAATTGTAAATAAAAATTTCCACAAAAAGGGATCCCCTGGTCCCTATGATTGCATTGAAGAATTCCACCATCTATTTAAAGAAGAATTGACACCAATTTTACACATTCTCTTACAGAAATAGAAGAAAAAAATCCTGGTTCATTTTATGAGGTTAATATTACACTTATACCAAAACTAGAAAAGGATAGTGCTATAAAATTGTATATATCAGTCATGTATTTAGAAGTAAATATCTTCAACAAAATATTAGGAAGTTGAATCCAGCAATGTACACAAAGAATTATATACCATGACCAAGAAGGATTTATTACAGGTATGCATGACAGGTTCAACATTTGAAATCAATCAGTGCAAGCTATCATAAACTAAAAAAGAAAATGTACCTGATCTTATCAATTAACACAGAAAAATATTTGCCAAATCCTTAATAAAAAATCTCTAAAAATAAGAGAGAGGAACTTTCTCAACTTAATAAAGAGCATCTACAAAAAACCTTCAGCTAAAATAATAATGAACGGTGAAGGACTGATTGCTTTTTCTTTAAGACTGAGAACAAAACAAGAGTGTTCATTCTAATTCATCATACCACTGAAAGTATTAGTCATTGCAATAAAGCCAGTAAAATAAACAGCAGATATACAGATCAGAAAGGAAGAAACAAAACTGGCCTTGTTTGCAGATGATATATTTGTCTACATACATGTAGGAAACTACAAAATAAGAATCCAAGGTCTAAGTCAAACATGAGCACGTTCTTAAGTTCAGATCAACACATAAAAGTCAACTTTATTTCTGAATACTGACAATGAACATATAAGAACCAACATTAAAATTATAATTCTTTCAAAGAAATGAAATACGAATAAGTCTAACAAATTTTGTGCAGGTCTGTCTGCATGTTAAACATTTTAAATGCTGATAAAAAGACCTAAGTCAATGAGAAGAACCTACTGCATTCATGACTGGAGTAACTCAACATAGAAGAGCTGTCAATTCCCCCCAAACTGATCTACAGATATAATCCAATTTCTATCAAAATCCTAAGAAGAATTCCTGTATTGAGAAGTTTATTCTAAAATGTATCTGGATCCTGACTTATACCTCCACAGCTTTAAATTTTAAAAAATGTGGAAAGTCTCACACCCTAGAATAGTTAAAACAATCTTGACTAAGAATAATAGAATGGAAGAAATTATTTTACCTGATATTAGGCTTACTATCTAATCACAGCAATCAAGATATTATGGTATTGACGAAGAGACACACATATTGATAAATGGGACAAAGTAGAGAAAGCTGAAATAGATCTATACAAATTATGCCCAACTGGGTTTTTTATAACCATACAAAAGCAATCCAATGGGAGAAGGAAAAGTCTTTTCCACAAATGGTGTTGAATTAAATAATATCTATAGGCATAAAGAGCAACCTCCCCCTAAGTCTAACATCTTAGAAAATATTCACTCAGAAAAGATCACAGACATAAATATAAAACTTTTAGAAAAAAATCTTTAGCATCTAAGAGCTCTTTCACTTGATACCAAAAGCATAATCCATAAGGGAAAATTAATAAATGTAACTTTATTAAAATTAAAAACTTCACTTGATGAAATATTCTGTTAAGAGAATAAAGAGACGAGCTGTAGACTGGGAGGAAATACTTGCAAATGTCACTACCAACAAAAAGCTAGCATCCAGAATTTTAAAAAACCAAACTCTTAAAATTCAGCGTTCAAAAACAACAATCAGGTAGACCATGAGCAAAAAACAACTGTACATTTCTCTGAAGAGGATGTACAGATGAAGGACAACCACATGCAATATGTTCAACATAACCAGCTAAGATTAAAAACACAATGAGATGTCATTACACAGTCAGAATGACTTAAATTTTTTTTAAACTGGTGGCATGAAGCTGGGCGCGGTGGCTCACGCCTGTAATCCCAGCACTTTGAAAGGCCGAGGCGAGAGGGTTGCCTAAGACCAGGGGTTTGCGACCAGCCTAAGTGGCGAGACCTCATCTCTACAATAAATAAGTAAATAAAAATTAACCAGGCATGGTGGTGCACACCTATAGTTCCAGCTACTCGGAAGACTGAGGCGGAAGGATCGCCTGGGTTCAGCAGGTTGAGGCTGTGGTAGCCATGAGCAACCCTTTGTACTCCAGCCTGTGCAACAGATTGAGACTCTCACTGAAGTTTAAAAAAAAATGCTGGCATAGATATGAAGACTATAGATCACTTGTAAGTTACTGGTGGAAATATTAAATGGAAAACAGTTTGGCAATTTCTTAAAAAATTATGTATGCAGTGGCCACACAACCTAGCAATTGCACTCTTCAGTATTTATTCCAAATAAATAGAAACGATATCTATACAAAACCTGTGTAAATGTTCGCTATAGTTTAATTTGTAGTAGGCAAAAGCTGGAGACAGTTCAGTTATCCTTTAACAGGTAGGTGATAAAACAAACTGTAATACATCTGTCCTACAGAAAACTAGTTACTAACAGAAATAAACCAAATATTGATGTTCACAACTTAGAATAAATATCCAGGGAGTTGTGATAAATGAAAAAAACCCAATCCTTAGAGGCCACACATTGTATAATTCCCATTCTAGAACATTATTGAAAGATAAAACATTAAATAATGAGAAGTGATTACGGGTCATCAAAGGTTAGGGGTGATGGGGGAAGTAGTCACGAAGAAGGGGAAGAGGGAGAGAAGAAAAGAAGGTGAACGTGGCTATAAAAGCGCCACTCAGGGGTCTCTGTGGGGATGGGTGATGGAACTGTTCTATGTCTTTATTGTCATGAAATAAATATTAATGTACACAGTATATACAGATGCATCTACACATTCAATAAATGGTGTGGAGCCAAATACCCATACCCACAAAAAAAGTAATGCAATAAAATGAGTGCATTCTTAATAACATAGGTGGATTGTCTCAATGCCACTTTCCTGACTATATCGTACTATAATTTTGCAAGATGGTACCGATGAGTAAACTGAGAGTAGAATACAAGGAAATCTCTTTTTATGTTTTTAATTATGGTGAAATATACATAACATAAAATGTACCATTTTAACCATTTTCAGTGCACATTCAATGGCATTAAGTTGACTTATCATGGTATGTAACCATCACCACTATGTATTTCCAGAACATTTTTAATCAACCCAAACAGAAATTCCGTACCCATGCATCAATAACACCCATTTCCCCTTTCCCCAGCCTCTATTCTACTTTCCATCTCTTTGAGTTTGCCAATTCTATATATCTCATATGAGTGCAATCATACATATGTTAAGTCTATTTCAAAAATAAGTTGTTTCTATGGCCAGGAACGTTGGCTCACACCTGTAATGTTGTTTCCATCTCATCTGATATAAAATCACAGATACAGCATGACTGAAGAATCAGCTCTACTGGCTTATGAGGTAGCTTATGCAGCAAAAGGTCGACCTTGTATCTTTCTGGCCATGTTGGCCTCTCTAGTCCGCAGGGAGGGGTAGGACATCCATGCCTGGTCAAAGTCCACTCGTTCTTGTTTGGAAGGTCACCTGTGTTCTATTTTACAGAATAGAGCATGTAAGTACCCATCTCAATATACCCTTTACAGAAAGTAGAAAGGTTTTCCAACTCTGGCCTCTTGTCCATTCTAATTTTTGCAGTGCCTTTCCCTGGTTATGTGTTTTCAGGACAGTGGGAAGGTAGCAGGAGGTCTGTGGGGTAACAGCTGGTCTGGCTTCTTGTTAACTCATGCTGCTTGTGTATTAACTCTGGACAAAATTAGGCCAGATGCACCAACTGTTGCAAATGGATATTTGGAGGACTGAAGCCTCCCAAGAATATGCCCATGCCTTCCAAGCTGGCTAAGTGGGACAGCTTTTTCTCTGCTTCAGGGAGGCACTTGCAGCCTGTGCCGTTACCCCAGGGCCATGGCTCTGATGTCAGCTGTGGAAACGTGTGCATGGATCTGAAAGTGCCACCAAAGTAATCACTTCTGGGCTCCTCTCCCTATTGCGGTCAACTTTCCACATTACCGGTGTGTCCACAGTGGGGTGCAGTCATCCGGGTTGTTTTTGAGATATTCATTTAAGTCTAGGAAAACTATTAGTACATCTGTGTCTATTTTTATTTAAGACAGAAAGTCGTTCGTTTTTGCTAGTCCTAAATCTATGGATTCTCCTTGAACTCCTTAATTGTTTTGTGAGAAGAACGTTGTCAGCACTGCATGAGAAGCCTGAAGAAAGGGGCGGCTGCAACCTGGAGAGACCGTCTGAGACCCACTCGCTCCTGGGCACTCAGCACGTTGCCGAGCCCTGAGAGTGTGTCCATTCATGTGTGTTTACACGTTTTAAGGAAACCAGTCTCCCTGAAATAAGCATGCATCTTATAACAATTCCTGCAAAAAACTGTCTTGCAGTTTAAAATAGTGATATTCAAGAACAAGAAGCTATACTTTTTTAAAGTTAACATTGGTTTTCACTCCAAATACAAACTCTTTGTTAATAAAATGATACCAAGTCAAAAGCAAAAACAATGGGAAATTCATCATACCTGACATAAAGCAGGTCAAACAAAGAAGAAATTGTTGTGAAGACAATATGAAATATAAAATTATGTCCACTTTCATTGGTGACAGATATTTTTCTTTTAGGGACAGTCTTGCTCTGTCACCCAGGCTGGGGTGCAGGGACATGACCACAGTTCACTGCAGCCTCAACCTCCTGGGCTCAAGTGATCCTTCTGCCTCAGCCTCTCGAGTGGCTAAAACTACAGGCATGTGCCACCATGCCCAGTTTTTTTTTTTTAATTTTTTGTAGAGACAAAGTCTCACTGTGTTGTCCAGCCTGGTCTTCACCTCCTGGCTTTAAGTGATTTTTCCACCTCTGGCTTAATATATCAGCTAATGATATCAGTACATATATAGATATTTATTAAAAATAAATATGCATATATTTAGAAGCACTGACACTTTTTCACGGCTAGAGTGAATGATCGAAGACCTTTAGAAACTACCAATTTTGAAAATAGTTGATTGGTCTCTTCCAAGAATCCTGTGGTATTACTTCACCAAGTAATTCTTGATTAAAAATTAGAATTCAGATTAGCAGGACATTACTGCTTGTTCCACGCCACATCTGCCACCACCATCCCTTCCCCCACCTCCTCCTTGTTAGCAGGGGAAGTCAGGCCAATAGGTCTTTCAGCCAATGTTCGGACATGGCACCTTTGACATGACTGAATGGAGAAAGGGCCATCATCAGTGTTCTGTGGTTTGTACTCAGACACATCAAACACGTGTCACCTGATCAAAGAGCTAAAGAAAACGCCACAGTGCTTCCACTTGTTTCTCTCTTCTTTCAGGGTTGTTTTTGTTTTGTTTTTAAGAAACTTTCCATTTTAGAGTAGTTTTAAATTGACCGAAAAGTTTTGAAGACAATGCAGAGAGTTCCCATATACCTCATACCCAGTTTTCCCTATTATTACTCTCATGTCGGTATAGTACATTTTGCACAACCAACAAACCAATGCTGGTGTGGTATCACTAACTAAAGTGCATGATTTATTCACATATCTTCAGTTTTTATGAATGTTCTTTTCATGGAATTTAGGGTCCCAGTATCTCACGTAATGTTGTTTCATCTTGTCTCCTTAAGCTCCTCATGGCTGTGATGGTTTTTCAGGCTTTCCTTGTCTTTGGAGACCCTGACAGTGAAGAGGAGTGGTTATCGGGTATTTTGTAGAGTATCTCACAGTTGGGATTTTTCTGAAGTTTTATCCTGATTAGATTTGATTGTAGGTTTTGTGGAGGAAGAGAACAGAGATACGTGTATGGCATCCTTATAAATGAGATCAAGTGTATAGACCATCAGCTCCAGTTATCACTGTTGACGTTGACCTCGATCAACCAAACATGAGAACTTTTGTCAGATTTCTTCACTGTAGGGCAGCCATTTTCGCCTTCTCTATGATGCACTCTTTGGAAGGACATTGGGATGCAAGGCATACACTAGCAAGGTAGGACTCACGTTCCACCTCTGAAGATGGATCTTTCTGCATGGAAGATCTGTCTGCTGCCTCTCATTTGTTCATTCACTCAATCGCTTGTTTATGCGGATGAGAGAGACACATGGACATTTATTTTGTGCTTTGAGTCATAATTCTGTGCTCTCCTATTTAGCTTATTTCTCAGTTAGTTCCCACTGTGTCCATTGGAGCTCCTGTGTGTCATCAGTGAGTTCCTGTGTGTCTCTGAAATACTCCCACCATTGTTGGAGTAATTTAACAATTGCTTTCATTAAGCTTCTGTCTGTAATGAAGCCATTGTGTCCCAACATTAACAGGAGCATATGTTTCTTCCAGACTGTGATATTTAAGCTTCTTCTGCCAGCAATGATAGCTTCAGACTTCACAGCTATGAATCACCCAACATCAGGTGAACGCAAAAGAACAACATCACTATTTCAGTGGTATTAAAAACCCCTTGTCAGAAATGAGTCTCTCTCTAAATTAGACTGGACATCCTGAGGACATCTAGTTCAGTGATGCCTATACAGCTGGGGGGCATTTGCCAGGTGAAGTGTTTTAGCTGGAACCTCCGTCGAGGCAAATTTTCAAGCCAGAGCCTTGGAGGATGAAATGTGCCAACGGGTTCAGAAGGATAATTACACACCCCTGTATTTCTGGAAACTCGGAAATTCTTCTTTCTCAGCTGAAGGGAGGAAGTGGTGGTGAAGCACACTGGCAAGCCCCACTCCCCCCCCTGCAGGACCACCGTGGTTCTCCACTCACTGAGTGGACGCTGTGTTGGAGGCAGACTGGGGGCTTCTTCCTGATCTGTGGAGACAGTGAGAGGAAGAGCAGGAGAATGAGAGGCTCAGAGTCTTACACTGAGAGGGTTCTTTTAAGATTGCTCCAGGACAAAGAGAGAGGTTCTCCATGTCCTCCAACTGTTTTGAAAGCATCCAAAGGAGAGTGGGGAGATGGCGGCCGAGCCAGTCAGACTAGGCGAGTCCCAGTGTGAGTGAGTGTATGGAAAACTTTGTGGATGTGTTGGTAAGTGGGAAGGTGAGTGGCTGACCAAGGAAGGACTCGGCAGCAAATGGCCAGGTCTCTCCTGGTGAAGCAACTGGCTCCACAGCTGCTCGCCTTGGACCCTAATGATTCCTAGGATGCAGAAGCTGAGCACCAATTTCTTTTTTCCTTTTTTAAATCAACAAAACCCTTCCTGGAAAGAAGCTGCTGGGAAAGACTAAGTAAGGGCTTGTGAGCAAGTGGCCAGGTCTCTCCTGGTGAAGCAGCTGATGCTGCAGCTGCACTGCTTGGTCCCTGACACTTCCCGGGTCACAGAAGCTGAGTGCCATTTTTTTAACTGACAAAAGCCTTCCCGGGAAAAAGTAACAGGGAGAGACTACCAGCTCCAGGCTCTGCCTCACCACTGCAGCACCTGGCCACACCCTGGCAGCAAGGACAATGGAGGGAGGCCAGAGGCCAAGCCCCACTGGTGAAGGGGAAAGAGGCTCCCTGCCACCATCTTGAAAACAGGGCAGGAGAGTGCCCCAGCCTGCTCACCACAGAATAACAGACCCAAGCTCTGTGACCAGCAGATCAGCTACTCAGGGGTTGATTGTGACCCAGAGGAAATATCCTGAAAACACAAACTCTAGAGGGACAGGACAAGTGCTGAGTCTCAGATGCCCTACCTCCTGCCCTGGTTCAGCCACAGGACAAAGGACGTGGCCAGAAAAGAATGAGAAAGACCTCCAAGGAGATCAGTGGGGAATCTAGGGCTGACCCAACCCCCTCCTGCCCAGCAATCCTCTGAACGTGAGATACACATGGCTGGGGCATGACTGAGAGGGATGAACCCAAGCAGAGCCTGAACATCAGCCTCAATAAAGCTCCATTCCAGGATGGGCCTGGCTGGGGCAACCCTTTGAGTACACACCTGGGGAAGAGACAATCCTGAACCTCCCCACTGGAAGGGATCCCCCTGACCATAGAAGAGTCAGAGGGAAGGAATCCCACTACCCCTCCTCCTTCCCTGGTCTGGACACTGGGGAGAAAGTGAATGAGGCCCAGCTCTGCGTGTGTGTGTGTGTGTGTGTGTGTGTGTGTGTGTGTGTGTGTTCGTTCTATTGTTTTTTAACTTTGGTTTCTGCTTTGTTCTGTGTTTTTTATCTTTTCTTATTTTTGTCCATCTTATTTCATTCTATTTTTCTCTGTTCTCCTCATTGCTGCTACTGTTTCTTGGACTCAAGGGGTACATGCACATACCACCCATTGTAAAATCATATAGAATGGTGGTGGGGAGTGGGTCTCAGGGAACATATACCAAAATCAGTGGACATTGTAATTTGCAAATAGTTTCTGAATCCTAGCTCTCCATCCTTCACCTTATTCAGCTTTCAAAACTACAAAAGACAGCAAAGTTTCCCACCCACAGTCCTGTTTCAAAATAGAACAAATCCAGAGCCCTCTGATCAGAGAAGAAAAGAGGGCTGAGCAAACATCAGAAGTGAAAGCCTCTCCCACTGCCACTGAATAATGGAACTAAAGAGAAAAGAAAGAGATCAGTCACAAATGAGGAAAAACTAACAGAAGACCACAGGTAATTTCCAGTGTAACAATGTGAAAATGCACTAAAAATCAGACCTCAGAGACCAAACAATGGAAGGTACCAATGACTAGTCCCAGAATATGACAGGGATAAGGGAATTGATGGAAACAGTGAATAAGACTCAAGAATGACAAGATGCAACACTGAAGGAACTTGTAACAGAGATTTTGACCAGAAAAATTTTATCCAGGAAGTAAATAACAAGATGACAAGCATTGAAAGCAGAATTAATCAAGCAGAAGAAAGAATCTCAGCACTTGAAGAAGAGAGCATGGAATTAACCTGATCTGTAAAAAAACAGAGAGAGAAAACTCAGAAAGGAGAAACAAAATCTACAAGAGGTATACAATTATATCAAGAGGCTGAACCTATGCCTGACTGGTGTCCCAGAAGAATAAAGGGTAATGAAGAACAACTTGGAGCAAGTACTCCAGGAGGTTACCCAAGAAAACATTCCCCATCTCACCAGAGATGTGACTATCCAAACACAAGATTTACAGAGAACCCCCATGAGACATCAAATGAGAAGACCAACCCCTAGATACACAGAAATTCACCTACACACATGAGGCACAAAAGAAAAAATCCTTAAAGCAGCATGAGAAAATGGTCAGACTACTTACCAGGGAAAGCCTATCAGAATAGCAGCAGAACTATTGGCAGAAATACTCCAAGCTAGAAGAGACTGAAGTCCAATATTCAAAATCATCAAAGATAAACAATTTCAACCAAGAATTTCCTGTCCAGTCAAGCCTCAGCTTCATCAGTGATGGAGAATTAAAATCCTTCCCAGACATCCAGTCCCTAAGAAATTATGCATCTTCCAGACCAATTCTACTAGGAGATGCTTTAAAAGATACTAAGCACAGAAGAAAGGAAAAAAGAATAACCACACACTTCCCCAAAGAATAGCAGAACACAGAATCAATAGAGAATGCATCACAACAGCAAACTTGAAAACACACACATACATCAACCCCAAAGCTAAAAGAAAACAAGCAAACAAAAACGTTATTAGAACCTCATTATGGAGATAAGCAGTCACATTTCAATAATCAATCTAAGTGTGAATAGATTAAATGAACCACTGAAAAGACACAGAATGGCAAGCTGGATAAGAAACCATGACCCAATTATTTGCTGCATCCAGGAAACTCATCTCACCACAAGGGATGCACACAGACTCAAAGTTAGAGGGTGGCAAAAAGGTTTCCAGGCAAATGGATCACAAAAGAAGGCAGCAGTCATGATCTTAACATCAGACAAAACAATCTAAGCTACCCAAAATTTTAAAAGATATGAAAGGTCACTACATCATGATAAAAGTTTCAATCCATCAACAAGAAATATTCATCTTAAACATATATGCACCCAACACAGGAGCACAACATTTATAAAGAAATTACTAAGTAAACTAAAAAAAGATATTTCTCTAACACTATTATTGCTGGGTACTTAAATACCTCACTAACCAACCTAGACAGATCATCAAAGTGAAAAGTGAACAAAGAGATCTGGAAACTCAACTTGACACTTGACCAAATGAACTTAATATAGATACCTACAGAATATATCACCTAACAACCACAGAATATACATTCTAGTCACCACCACAAGGAGCATAATACAAGATTGATCACATCCTCAGCCATAAGTCAAGCATAAACAAATTCCATAAGGTTAAAATATTGCCATGCACTTTTCAGACCATAGTGGAATAAAAATAAATATCAGCACCAACAAAATTTCCACAAAACCCACACAGATATGGACATTAAATAGCACGATGCTAAACAACTACTGGGTCAACACCAAAATCAAAACAGAAATTAAAAGATTCCCAGAAACAAAAGAAAATAAACATTATACCAAAACGTCTGGGATGCCTTGAAGACAGTTCTAAGAGGGAAATTTATATCTCTATGAACACACATCAAGAAAATGGAAAGATGACAAGTTAACAGCCTAACAAATCACCAAAGGGAGCTGGAAAGACAAGATCACCAAAACCCTAACTTTCGCAGAAGAGTCCAGATCACCAAAGTAAAAACCCCCATATAGGACATGTAAGATAAAAATATCATTAAAAAATCAACAAAACAAAAGACTGGTTCTTTGAAAGAATTAACAAAATTGATGGACCCCCTACGAGAATAACCAAGAAAAAGAGGGGGGAAAGCCCAAATAAGCACAATCAGAAATACAAAAGATCAAATCACCAGTGACCCCAAAGAAATAGAAAAGATTATCAGAGATTACTATGCACACTTGTATGGAAATAAACTAGATAACCTAAATGAAATGGAGGATTTTCTAATATCTCACAGCCTCCCAAGGTTGAAACAAGAAGAGATTGAGACACTAAAGAGATCAATAATAACCCAGGAAATTGATTCCACCATAATAAAACTACATATCAAAATCAGCCCTGGACCAGATGGCTTTTCCACAAAATTCTACAAAATGTACAAGGAGGAGCTTATATAATCCTATTGAAAGTATGCAGGGCAACTGAGAAAGATGAAATTCTCCCCAAATCATTTTACGAAGCTAACATCACACTGATACCCAAACCGGATAAAGATCCAACTAAAAAAGAGAGCTACAGGCCAATATCCCTAATGAATATAGATGCAAAAATTTTCAAAAAGATTCTAGCAAACCAGATTCAGCAACACCGATCAAAAATCATCCACCATGACCAAGTAGGCTTCATCCTCAGGATGCAGGACTGGTTCAACATCCACAAGACTATAAATGTAATTAAATACATCAACAGATGTAAAAACAAGAGCCACGTGATTATATCATTAGATGCAGAAAACGCTTTTGATAAAATCCAGCATCCTTTCTTGATAAAAACCTTCAGTCACCAAAGAATAGAAGAAACATACCTCAAAACATAAGCACCATCTATAATAAACTCACAATCACCATGTTGCTAAATGGACAGAAACTGGAAACATTTCTCCTGAAAACCAGAAGAAGACAAGGCTGCCCACTCTCACCCATCTTGTTCAACACTGGGTTAGAACTCCTAGCTAGAGCAATTAGACAAGAGAAGAAAATCAGGGGTAAGCAAATAGGAAAAGAGGAAGTCCAGTTATCCCTCTTTGCTGACAATATGCTCCTATACCTTGAAAATCCAAGAGACTCTGTCAAAAGTCTGCACTGATAAAGGACTTTGGCAAAGTCTCGAGGTACAAAATAAATGGGCAAAAGACAGTCGCATTCTTCTGCACCAACAACAAGCAGGCAGAGAACCATATAAAAAGCACAATCCCATTCACAATAGCCACACAAAAAAATGAAATACCTCGGCATATTCCCAACTGGGGACATGAAAGACCTTTATGGTGAAAACCGCAAAACGCTGCTCAAAGAAATCCAAGAAGACACAAACAAATGGAAAACTATTCCATGCTCATGAATAGGAAGAATCAACACTATTAAGATGTCCATACTACCCAAGGCAATCTACAGATTCAATGCAATATCCATTAAATTATCAATATCATTCTTCTCAGACCTGGAAATGACAATACAGAAATTCATATGGAAACATAAATGGCCACAAATAGTCAAAACAATCCTTAGCAAAAGAAACAAGGCAGGAGGTATCACACTTCCAGATATCAAACTTTACTATAAGACTACAATAATCAAAACAGCCTGGTATTGGTACAAGAACAGGAATATGGACCAATGGAACAGGATAGAAATTCTGGGAGAAAAGCTTCAATTTCTCAAGCAACTCACCTTTGACAAAGCCTCCAACAACACCCGCTGGGGAGAGAAGAACCTATTCAGTAAATGGTGCTGGGAAAACTGGCTGATCACCGGCAGAAGATTGAAACAAGACTCCTACCCCTCACCATACACAAAAATTAACTCTATGGACCAAAGAACTAAATATAAAACTTCAAACTATAAGAATCTTAGAAAATGCAGGAGACACCCTTATGGAAATTGGAACTGGCAACCAATTCCCGATCAAAACCCCAAGTGCCCATACCATAAGAGATGAGATAGACAAGTGGGACCTCATCAAACTGAAAAGTTTTTCCAAAGCAAAATAAACCATCAAGAGAGTGGGGAGACAGCCCACAGAATGGGAAAAAATACTTGCCAACTGTACATCTGACAAAGGCCTAATATCCAGGATCTACATGGAACTCAAATGTGCCAAAAGGAAAAAAACAAACAGCCCCATTAAAAAGTGGGCAAAAGGCATGAATAGACACTTCTCAAAAGAAGACATAAGTGCAACCAACAGGCACATGAAAAAGTGCTCAGCCTCACTCATCATCAGAGAAATGCAAATCAAACCACATTGAGATACCACCTTACTCCTGTAATAATGACCATCATTGATAAAACAAACAACAGATGCTAGTGAGGATGCGGAGAAAAAGGAATGCTTCTGCACAGCAGTTGGGAATGCAAACTAGTGCAACCTCTTTGGAAAACAGTGTGGTGATTTCTGAAAGAACTGGAAATTGATCTTCCATATTACCCAGCAATCCCCCTATTGAGAATATACCCAGAGGAACTCAAATCATTCTGCCAAAAAGATACCTGCACACGCATTTTTATTACAGCACTATTCACAATAGAAAAAATTTGGAACCAACCATGTTGCCCATGGAAACTGCACTGGATAAAAAAGTGTGGCACATATACACACTGGAATATTATGCAGTCATAAACAAGGACAAACATATGGACTTTGCAGCAACTTGGAAGGATTTAGAGTCTATCATACTCAGTGTTCTATCACAGAAACAAAGAAGAGTACCATATGTTCTCACTCATAAGAGGATCTTGAATAATTATCATAATACTATAAGAAAGGGATTGGAAGTAGTGGGAAACTTCCAGGGGAGGGAGGGGCACACCTCATCAACAAGGGTACCTGCATAATAAACATTCATATCCCTAACCATGAATTGTACCTTACATCTTTAAATTTTAAAAAAAATTTATAAAGAAAGTATCCTGTTTACTCCATTAGTCATTCAACAAAATAGTCACTGATCACTACTTCATGCCAGGCATGGGCTAGAGACACACAGGAGTGCAGAGAACCCAGCCTGTCATGAGGGGCTGCCGCAGAGCAGAACTTGGGTACAAGCTTGTGGGCAAAACAGGCAGTTGGCCATTTGCAAAGTGGTCAATGTACTCTGTGTTTCCCTGTCAGTTCAGAGAAAGGAGTTGGGGGAGGTGGAACCAGGGGACCTTACATATGTGCACACAACAAAATATCACTTGGCCTCGAAAAGGAAGGAAATTCTGATGTATGCTACAACATGGATGAGTCTTAAGGACTTCTTGTTGAATGAAATAAGCCAGTCACAAAAGGGCAAACGTTGTGCGATTCCAGTAATATGAAGTACTAGGGGAAACAAAGTTTATGGAGACCGGAAATCAATGGGTGTTGCCAGGGGCCGGGGGAGGGACGATGGAGAGGTCATGTCTAATGATAACAGAGTCTCAGTTTGGGAAGATGACAAAGTTCTGGAGATGGAGGGTGGTGATGGTTGCACACCCATGAGACTGCTTCATGCCTCGGAACTGTACACTTAAGAGTGGGTAAGATGTAACTGCTATATGTATTTCACCATCATAAAATAAAATGGATGAACAAACGGGTGGATAGCTGGGTGAATGAATAAATGCATGTGTGATGGAATGAACAGGAGAATGGATCACGTGACAGGGAAGAAAGACCACCGTCTACAGGTTGATCCAACCCAAGACAGAATGAGAGCAGGCCAAGAGAGCCCTCAGCCTGGCCCAGGCCACCTGACATTTTCCAGTGGTAGGAAGTCGAAGATTAAGTCAAGTTGACCGTGATCCCACTCCGAGCAACTCCACCACACCAGGGAGAAATCAGCAGTCCGTTACATACTGACCATGTTGTAAATCGCAGTACTTCCCCTACAAAGGACACTGGAGTCATAGTCCCAGACTGAGAGCTCAGGTAGCCATCCCTCCGTGAGCCCTCCCAGACCAGCTGTCTCCCGTAGATACCCCCCTGGCTTCCAAGCAAATAAATTAGACACCACAGCACAATAATGCATAGGGTTCTATGAGATAAAAATGATAGGATAACTGTGAAAATACTTAGAAAAAGATCCAACACGTTTACACGTGTGAAGGGTCATGAGCCTTCATCATCTTATTCATAATCAATTCAATTTTCATGGGATTGGTCAAAATTTCTCTGTCAATTTTTCCTCATTGGTTTATGTTAAGGCTGGGATGAAGAGATGAAGTAAAATGTACATAAATTCTGGAACTAGAAGCACACACAAGACAGCCTCACCAAACCAGAAGATGTTTTGAAAAATAACTACTGCACGTTGGCCATCAGCCCTGATTCCCAGGAAGTAACTTGTGGAAAGGGAAGTGCTAGAACGGAGTGTGCAGTAAAGCCTCCTCAAATGAGATCATCCATGTAAAGGACTCAGAACGGTGCTTGGCATGTAGCAAGTGCCCAATTAGCTACTGTTGTTAGAAACATTAAAGTCATTTTTATCCTCAGGAGGGATCCCTTGTTTCCTCGTGTGACAACACGTTCCTGTAAAGAACGGTAAATCCCGTTTTTGCTGTAGTTTAGATCTGCGTGAGTTTTGCTCCAGGCCAGATCTGGATTCTAACCCCAGCCCTCCCGCTTGCATTTCACGCCAAGGAGGCTGCAGAATCCTGGGTGGTCTCTTCTCCAGAGCTAAGGCTGCTGCCCTCCACCTGCCCCCTCCATAGACTGCCATGTTTTTTCCTCTGCCACACACACCTCTTGTTACTGCTCCCGGGTACTTCCAACATATTTGTGTTCTCACCACCCGATCAGCCCTTCTTGATCATGCAGCCTTGGACAGCTTCTCTTTCTGCCTCTCTGCACAAGTCAGAGATGACTCCTGAGTCTTCAGCGGGGCTCTGTTGGATCATGGACTCACCTCAGTACCAACTGAACTTAGCTAGGGCTGGGATGGCATTTGGTGTGCAACGCAACTGTCCAGGCCACCTGGCTGGGAAGGGGAGATCCCAATCTTGGTCTACACTAGCATCCTTGAGAGCACAGTAGATTTTAGAAGAGAAGATATGAACTCCAGAATGACTGGGATGGGGAAACTCAAATGGTGTGAACAGTAAGGAAATAGCATGAGAGCCTTGAGAACCAGGAGGAGAGAGGGGATGAGAGAAAGCCAGGAGGAGGAGAAACACTGACTACTAGATTCACAATTGCCCAAGAAATATTTAATGAATGCAGGCTACAGCTCAGGCACCGTGCCAGGTACAGGAAAGCTTTTTGTTGTTTTGTTCTGGAGATACAGGAAACAGGAAAGAGGTCATTCCCTCAAACGCTCGAAGTCTAATAACATAGAGGCCCCACAAAAGTGTAGGAGAAGAAAATGGGCCAAACGGACTGGGATGAGCCATGCTGGGTGTCCAGCCCCGGCACAGAAAGATCTCCAGCTTGCAACACACATTTGGCCGCCCTCCTTCTACCCTTCTCTTTCTCTTCCGGTGGTGGTGAATCCATTCTGACACATTCAAAGGCGACACTCTGAATACCCTGTTATATATAGCTCAGCCCAGTCATTTGAGTGGTTGGGGCACAATTGAATTGTGAGGCAGGTTTCTCCACCTTCCTCCTCATTGTGGTGAAAGATCCATTTGATCTCGGTGTTTGCTGTGTCCACGAAGGCTGGCAGTTAGTGAGGCTGTACACAGTACGCCCAGACACCCAGGTGAGCACACTGGAAGCCAAGTTCCCCCAGACTGACAGTGGGATGCCACCCATCCTAATCCAGTGGGGACCACAGAGAAGTCTGGGACAAACGCCAGGTCATTTCTCCTCCTTTGCTGATGATGGGCCCAGCAATTATTATGGGGTGTGGGTCACCGTGGGGCCGAACTGGACACTTGGAAATTGAGTTAGGAAAAACCTATAGAAAGTGTTGTTACAGTGTGAGAAAGCACAGATGACATGAAGAGTGACAGAACCGTGCCTTTCTAAACCAGGTCCGGCTTTCGCGTTCATCACACCCAGGAAGCATCATGAACGCAGTAGTGCCTGGGCAGAGTCTATAAGCCAGACTGACCTCTGGTCTTCATGGCCAGGACTTCCAAGATGGCCCCTGGTGGCAGTAGCAGTAAGCAGTGCAGAAAGGTGCGTCTGGGGACCGAGTGCACGAGGAGCTGGAAGCACCAAGTAGGACCACCCAGGCAAGCAGAAGAGGAGATCGGAAGATAGCATGTGGGCATGTCCAAAAGGACTGACTAGGGATCACCCCAATAAATCAAAAGTGGGCAGTCCACTCCAGACGGGCTGCAGGGCCGACGCAAAGGAACCTCAGCAAGATCGCGCATGACAAACTTGGGATTTGCAAGAGCTTCTGTGTGAACATGAGGGGACATGGGGATGGTGAGCAGAGAGGACAACAGGAAAAAAATCTAGCGGTGAATATATGGGCTGGATCACAGAGGACCTCACAGGTCACGCCTAGCAATTTGAATTTTTCCCGGGACACTGGAGGCTCAGTGTGGATGTCAAGCACAGTAACAACGATCTTGTGGCACAGATGATCATTTTGGATGCTGCAGCTGCAAGCAGTAGAAAACTCCGATTTGGTTTAAATATAAAGAAAACATATTGGCTGGGCTCGGGAGTCAGCCTGTAACCCCAGCACTGTGGGAGGCCGAGGCGAGTGGATTGCCTAAACCTGCGAGTTTGAGAGGCTGTGGATTGAGAACAGCCTGGGCAACTTGGGAAGACCTCATCTCTACAATAAATAAATTTTTTAACAAATTAACCAGGCGTGGTAGTGCATGCCTATAGTCCCAGCTACTTGGAAGGCTGAGGCAGAGGGATCCCCAAAGCCCAGCAGGTCAACACGTACGTGCCACTGCACTAGAGCCTGGGTGATGGAGTGAGACTCCAGCTAAAAAGAAAAAAGAAAGAAAATACATTATCTCGCCTTACAAGAAGTCTGAAGTTAGTGGTTGGTGAACTCAGCAGCTCAAGGTATTATCAAAAAGCAAGTTTATTTTTATCTTTTCACTCTACGTGCTGGACTGTTCTCATGACAGAATTCCTCTAGGTGGCAAGGTAGCTGCAACTTTTCCAGCCTTTGCAAACTTTCATCCGACATCCAGTGCAGTTTATTTATAGTTCTCTGTGTAAGCGAGAAGAAACCCTTCCAAGGCATCTCCACCTCCCTCCTAGGAGTCTTCCCCCTGTGTCTCCTGGCCAGATTCACAAGCTACTCTTATGCCTAAATGAATCATCAGCAAGGAGCATGGGGTCCCTGTGGCTGATTTATACCAACCCAGACAAACTCCAGGAGGCTAGACAGTGGAGGGCTTCACAGAAGGTGGACACCTACCAAAATGGAATTCTGTTCAAAAGGAGAAAGGAACAGGGTGGCTTCTGAGAAAACAACCGGCTGGGTCTGCTATGAATCGTTCAGGGCCCGCGTGAAGCCCCAAGGTAGGAACTCCTTGTTCCTGTTGAGGGTTTCACGTGTGATAATGCACGAAGAGAAGAAGGCGAATTAGGAGACTCGAGGGACACAGCACAACAACTTTGTGGGGGGGTGGCCGCAAAGACGTCCCACAGAGCCTCAGTCGCCTCCACCGGACCTGGTTTGGCAACCACCAGCCCTGTGCATCTCTAGAAAACTTGGAAAGATAGCAATCTGGCCAGAAGCTCCAGGAAACCTCTGGAGACACGGGACTCACATGGCTCTGAAGGCTGATAGGACCTCAGCCTGGATGGTACTGAGTCACTGCTTGTTTTATTTTTCAGTGTGACCGTGAGGATCTTGGGGAAATTGCAGCTAAATGAGTTCCAGAATCGAGTGCATCTAGTTTCAAAATCCAAATGCATCCATAATGACTGTGTGCCGTGTGGAAACAAACAAACAGTGTTTGCATACACACACGAAAGGCAGGGTTTTCTCTGCATACAATTTACATTAATGAATATAATTTTGCTAATACAGTCGAACTCTGACATTCACAAGTGCAAATGGCGAAACCAAGGTCAGGTGCTTCTGCATACCAGTTTCTTGATTAAAGCAATATTTGGAATATCCAACTCTCACGCAAACCTAAACCTAGCATCCGTTTTAGAAATATCTTTTCTGCAATTTTATTCCCTTTAAATTTTATTTCGCTAAAAGCGTAAATATGGCCGAGCTTCCCATTTCTTCCCGGCTCCCAGTGTCTGACCACATGGCACATTCTTTTTTTTTTTTTTTGAGTCAGAGCCTCACTTTGTCGCCCAGGCTGTGGTGCCATGGCACACTCACAGCCACCCCAGCGTCTGCCTGCTGGGCTCTGGCAATCCTTCCACCTCTGCTTTCCAAGTAGCCAGAACAACAGGCACACACTACCACGACTAATTTTTGATTTATTGTAGAGACGAGGTCTCACCAAGTTGCCCACACGGGTCTCGAACCTGCAGGGACAGGCAATCCACTCACCTCAGCCTCCCAAAGTACTGGGAATACAGGTTGAGCCACTGAAGCCCGGCCCACGTGGCACTTTCTTTATTGGTGCTGAGAGAATCTTAAATCCAGAAGAGGTTATTGAGGGTAGCGGGGAGGTCAGAATTCTTCTACACAGCATCTGGGGGACCCAGGGTCAGGGTGGCGCATGAACTCCGCAGTGCTTCAGGGACATCTTCACCTTGGGAAGGACGTAAACCCAGGAGGCCTCTGGTGTCTGGCAGGACATGGTGAGCCTCAGAATCAAAGTCAAAACAACCGAAGCCAAGACATTCCTAGCACAGTCCCCTTCACCTCTGCCTTCGCGGCCGGAAAGACAGGAGCCCATGGTTCTGGCTGGAACATTTCGACTTCTAAAACACTATTTTGCTTGTGGATGGCAGAGGGAGGAGCAATGCCATCCACAGCCCTCGCCTGGGATGGACGTGCATCCTGCCATCTGCAGAGGCAGCCTCAAGAGAGCATCTGCAGCCCAGTCAACAGCTATAATTAGCTCCTCCCCACTCTGGGCAGTCACATTTTGGCAGGACAATATGTTTCTCCAAAATTTCCTCTCATTTCTTTAGCCGTGGTCAGATTCAGTTGTTAAATACTCAGTTTGCTTTCTGTGAGGGCAGAAGCTTATTTTTGGTATTAGTATTTGCTATGAAATTGATGACACCCGTGAGGATAAATGCCTGTTTTCATGACACACCGTTGAAAGCGACGACATTTTAGCCCAGAACAACAAAGGAAAAAGGGGCTACTCTTCTCTATTAAGTCCATTTCCACCGAGAACCATAAGAAAGAAGCTGGGGCAGGGCAGGAGGTGGGATCCCTTCCTCAACTCTCTGCACAAATGGGCACGGTGGCCTCCACGACTCGGAGTCCAGTGCTAGGTGCACACTGCAGAAAGGCAGGGTGTGGAGGTGCCCATTTAGGACCTCTCAGGCATGCGGAAGGTGCAAGAAAGTGATGATTATTTGCCCCCTGGGATTCTGCAAGGACTGAACCCCCTTCTGCGTCCTTGGTTGTGACTTCACACCTCAGGCAGGCATAGAGCCTCACCCCTCCCCCCTTGGCACAAACAGATGCAAAACAGAACCAGGTCCCCGGTATGAGCTTTCGCCACTCCCACTGCGCAGACTGTGTCTCTGAAAAAGGTGAAGCTCCCGTGCAAAGCGATGCTCAGCCTGTGGTCGAGATGCAGCCTTTCCCAAAGACCTAGGGATGGCCCTTATTTCGCCTTTGTCTTCACCAACTGCTTCCAACCGCCTCCCATCCCATCTGAAAACACACTCAACACTCCTGTCTTAAAAAGGGACAAGATTCCTTCTCATTGTACTCCTATATCACCCTTCATTAAATCCACATGATTCATTCCTTTTGTTGTTCAATAAATAATTATGGAGCACCTATTAGGTGTTGGGCATTTTTCTAGATTTCAGAAATGCAGACAGAAATGCCTGCACTGTAGACTTACACTCTAGAAAGGAAGAGAACACCACCCTGTTCACCTACCTATTCAACTGCCTATGTGGGCAGTGAGCTGTTAGGACAGCCAAACTGCACATAGCAAGAGAAAACATAGGTAAAGTGAACTTCACCAAAACTAAAACTTGTGTGCTTCAAAGGACATAATCAAAAAGGAAAAAGACAATACAGAGAAAGTAAAAATATATTTTGAAATCATACATCTGCTAAAGGACTTGCATGCAGAATATGTTACAATTTGATAATTAAAATAATTAATGAACAAATAATTTAAATAGATTTTTTCCAAAAAAGAGATGCAAATGACTAAAAGCACATGAAAAGACAGTTGATATTATTAGTCACCAGGGAAATGCAAATATGAACCACAATAAGATATCACTTTATAGCCACTAGGATGGGTAAAATAAAAACGACAGACATTCTGTGGGCTTTCTCTCCACTCTCCTGATGGTTTATTTTGCTTTGCAGAATATTTTCAGTTTGATGAGATCCCACTTGTCTGTCTTATTTCTTATGGCATGGTCTTTTAGCATTTTGATCAAGAATCTATTGCTTATTCCAATTCCCATCAGGGTGTCTCCTGCATTTGCTAAGATTTTCAAGTTTGAGATTTTACGTTTAGGTCTTTGATCCATTTGGAATTGATTTTTGTGTATAGTAGGGGTTTTGTTTCATTCTTCTGCACGTGGTCAGCCAGTTTTCCCAGCACCATTCTGAATAGGTTCTCCTCTACCCGGTGGCTGTTGTTGGAGGCTTTGTCAAAGATGAGCTGGTTGAGGAATTGAGGTTTTACTTCCAGAATCTCTATTCTGTTCCATATATACATACCCCTGTTACTGTACCACTACCAAGCTGTCTTGATCATTGTAGCCTTGTAATAAAGTTCAAAGTCTGGAAGTGCGATACCTCCCACTTTGTTTATTTTGCTGAGAATTGTTTTGATTATTCGTGGTCATTTATGTTTCCATATGAATTTCTGTATTGTCATTTTCAGGTCTGAGAAGAATGATGTTTTTAATTTAATGGGTATTTGGTTGAACTGTAGATTCCTTTGGGTAGGATGGACATCTTAACAATGTTGATTCTTCCAATCCATGAACATGGAATATTTTTTTATTTGCTTGTGTCTTCTTTGATTTTTTTTATCAGTTTTTTGTAGTTTTTGTTGTAAAGGTCTTTCACTTCTCTGGCTAGGAAGATGCCAAGGTATTTCATTTTTTGTGTTGCGATTGTGAATGGGATTATGCTTTTTTCTTGGTTCTCTGCCTGTTTGTTGTTGGTGTATAAAAAAGAGACTGTCTTTTGTACATTTATTTTGTACCCTGAGACTTTGCCAAAGCCCGTTATCAGTGCAAGGAGGTATTTAACAGATTCTCTTGGATTTTTCAGCATATAGGATCAACGTCAACATGCCAAAAGGATAAAAAATAAACAGTCCTATTATAAAGTGGGCAAAAGATATAAATAGACACTTCTAAAAGAAGACATATGAGTGGCCAACAGATACATAAAAAAATGCTCAACCTCAGTTGGAACTGGCAACCAACTCCTGATCAAAACCCCAAGTGCCCATGCCATAAGAGATAAGACAGACAAGTGGGACCTCAGCAAGAGGTCTGCAAAGCCAAAGAAACCATCAAGAGAGTGGGATGACAGCCCACAGGCCAGGAAAACATCTTTGCCAACTGTATATCTGACAAAGGCCTAACATCTCGGATCTACAAGGAACTCAAACGTGCCAAAAAGAAAAATAAATCATATTAAAAAGCAGACGAAATATATGAATAGATACTCCTCGAAAGAAGACATACAAGTAGCCAACAGATACATGAAAAAACACTCAGCCTCACTAACCATCAAAGAAACGCAAATTAAAACTACACAAGATACCACCTAACTCCCGTCAGGATAGCCATCATCAGTAACTCAAAAAACAACAGATGCTGGAGAAGATGTGGGGAAAAGGAAACCCTTCTACACTGTTGGTAGGAGTGTAAACTAGTACAACCTCTGCGGGAAACAGTGTGGCCATTGACCTTGAACTAGAAATTGACCTTCCATATGGCCCTGCAATCCCCTTCTGGGAATCTACCTTGAAGAACTCAAATCACTCTATGAAAAAGACACCAGCACACACAGGTTTATTGCAGCATTATTCACAATAGCAAAAACATGGAGCCAACCATGCTGCCCATTGAAAGTAGACTGGATTTTTAAAATGTGGTACATATGTACAGTGGAACATTATGCAGCTATAAAGAAGGACAAACTTATGAACTTCCCAGCAACTTGGATGGGTTTAGAGTCTGTAATACTCAGTGATCTAGTCCAGAAACAAAGAACTGAGTACCACATTTTCTTACTCATAAGTGGATCCTTAACATCTATTACAATACTACAAGAAAGGGATGGGCAGTCGTGGGTCACCGCCAGGAGAGGGAGGGGGAGCACATACATCCATAAGAGTACCTGATCCCAAACCAGGCGAAGTGACGACAAACTGGAGGCCCAAACTTCACCTGTCCAATGACCACTTATGTACCGAATCCTTAATTGTACCCCACATCTTTAAAATATAAATTAAAAGGTAAATGGACAATAACAAGTGTCTCTGTGGCAAAGAGGACGTGGAGAAGTTGGAATTCTCACACATGGCTGGTGAGAATGTAAAATGATGCAGACACTTTAAAAAACACTTTGACAGTTCCTCAAATTGTTAGACATAGAGTGACCACATGACCCTGCAATTCCATGTCTAATTATACACCCAAGAGAAATGAAAAAAAAAAAAAAGGCCAAGTACTCATCGACTTATGAATGAATAAGCAAAATGTAGTATATCCATACAATGGAAAATTATTTGACCATACAAAATAGTGAAGTATTGATTCATGCTACAACATGGATGGACCATGAGAACATTATGTTAAATGAAATAAGCTCATCATGACAGAATCATCAAATCTATAAAGACAAAATAGATCAGTGGACCTTGGAGTGGTGTAGGGGCTGGCAGTGTCTACACTACACTACACTACAGGGGTTCCTTTAGGGTAGAGTAAACTATTCTAAACTGAAATTGTGGTGATGAGCTCACAATTCTGAATACACTGAAAACCATTGAATTGTACACTTCAAATGGATGGATTTTATGGCATATGAATTATATCTCAGTAAAGCTGTTATAAAAACAGAAAAACCTGTATCCCCAACTGGATTGCCAGATAAAATACAAGATGCCCTGTAAAATTTAAGTTTAGATGAAAATAAATGAACTTTTAGTATGACTATGTTCCAAATAATTATACTTTTAAAAATGATTCATTGTTTACCAGACTTTCAAATTAGCCTGTAATTCTGTATTTGCTCTGCAACCCATCATGCAGAGTGAACTGCCACAGGGTTGACATGTAGGATTCTCAGAGTGTGGAGACGAGTTTGAGTATGAGATTAGCCTGGAAAGCTGTGGAGGATTCTGTGCTTTGGATGGTGGGGCTGAGCAGTTAGACCTTCATCCTGTGCAGAGTGCACAGTGGCCTCCAGTAAAGGTTTTGTGTAGGGAGTGGGTTTCGTGAAGGTTCGTGATGGAAGAAGTCGTCCTTTGCAGGGAGCCTGATGCCCACAGCCATCTCCCCTCCTGGTGGTCATGTTTGATACCTTTCAAGAGGAAGGAACAGGTGTTGGGAGGCCAGGGAAGTGGTAAATCTGATGAAAGTTTACACTGGGACATTGAGCATTGGAAGGGAAGGAAAAGAGAATGCGGTGAGACATTTCAGAGGGGAAGGATGGCCACTGGACGTGAAAAGCCAGCAGTGGGAGACCCTGGGGTTCCAGGTGGAATAACGAGAATGGTAAGGTGGCCCCTAATCAAAATAAGATAATAGCTAGAGCAGGTAGAGGGAGGGAGGACTGGTTTTGGACGCGTAGAGTTTGAAGTTGTAGAGGAAGAGGCTGGGAACTTTAGTACATCAGTGCAACAGACCATAGATGTGGATGTGGTGACAGAGAAAGACAGGAGAAGGCACCACGGGCTCAGGTGGGTGTGCTCCACTCACTGGGGGGGTCGGAGGAAAGTCACCTGAGAAAGTGCCAGGAGGACCCTCAGAACTTAACACAGAGTGGACAGCCAGGGAAGTCAAAGAAAAACGTGTTTTTAGGAGTGTTGAATTCAGAGTGACACAGGTCAGAGAGCAGCCTTGCAGGTAAGGGTAGAAATGTGTCCCTTGCTTTTAGAAGTGGAGGAATAGTTGCATGTGAACTGTGGGCAGGGATCGAGAAGTCTGTGCAGATGAGGAGGGGGGACTGCGCGGGCAGACGTGCAGAGAGACGCAGAAAGAGAATTCCAGGACTTGGCGCTTGCTGCAGGCTGTCCATGAAGACACTTTGTGACTGGTGTCCTTCCTCTCCTCTGTGCTCCATGGTCAAAGCTCTCCCATTCTTCTCTGGTCTCTCACTAAAGCCCCAGAGGAGACTCTAGGTCTCAAGTGGTGTTTACTCCATGTGTGCTGCCTTTTCTAACTCGCTACCTGAATCAGCCCTCTCTTCTGATGCACACACCCCATCCAGCAGGTGGGCATTCGTCCCGGGTGGGGGTGGAGGTGCTGAGGGGAGAACTGAACCAGAGAGAGCAGAACACATCTCCAAGGTTGGAGTGATTGCCCTCAGCTCTCCTGCTTGATACTGCAAAGATCACAGGTTGCTGCCACTGGGTGCTAGAGTCAGCCAACTTGCCTAGAGAGACATAAAGACTCTCAGCTGATGAAGACTAGTAGAGAGAGAGTTGTTGCCAGTCATGTCACCAGCAGGAGCCACAGTCTCTAAAGTTCTGAATAACAGGGTATCATCACAGAACGCTAAGATGAAAGGTAGAACAAATTCTCCCACTGTAACTCACAGACAGTCTAATATTCTAGACCTACTTCCCATGAGATCCACTGAGACTGGGCTTATATTCCAATGAGACAGGCTTGCTTGGATCCAACTTCACCTTGAAGTTGTTCAGCGCTTTCTAAATAAGAGCAGTGGTGCAACTGCAACATGAGGATATCCCAGACCCAGAAATGTAATCCTTTTAAAATGATAAATTTGAGTTGACAGCAAGACCTCCCTTGTATACCCAATCCTGAATTGTACCCCACATCTTTAAAACATAAAAATAATTAGGCCTTTGTTTACCTAATTGATGTTAGACCAATATTCTATTTTTAAATTAATTTTATTATGCCAGGCCAGGAATTCTATTTTCTCTGCAGCTACCTGTTCATCCCCAGAGTACCCAGTGAAGCCGCGTGTGCTTCAGTCACGCGAGTCACACCGGTGCAGTGGGAGAGAGGAGATAAGAAGAGCCGTGGTGTTTTCAGCCACACAGAAACACCCTGGGCTTGGCCCGCTCTGAGCGGGGAACTGAGGTGAGCCAGCAGAGCGAGATCTGCCACGGGTCAGTTGTGCAGGGGGCGGCACCCCAGCGAGCACGGGCGGGCACGCAGGCGTGGGCGACGGCAGGCGGGCAGGGGGGCGCAGGTCACGGGGGAGCTTGGCAATGACAGACATCCATTTCTATGTGGAGCATCCACTGAAGAAAAGCAAGGGGCCCTTTGGATCTCAGACTCTCGCCGGCGTCTGAAATTTAGGGCCACCAGCCATCCCAGTTTTCTCAGGACCGCCCAGTTTTAGCACTAAAGGCCTGTGCCCTGGGCAGCCCCTCAGTCCCAGGAGAACTGGGGCATTTGGCCACCCGACATCCCCCCAACCTCTCGTCAGGCGCTGCAGCATGGGGCCCACGGTCCCTTTGCCAAGTGTCACATGGACTTGCCCGGCTGCATGTCCCTCCACCATATTCTTTTCTTCCTCCTCCTTCTGACCCCGAAAACTGCTTTCTGTCTCTCTGTTTCAGAAGTGGCTCAATGACCCTGAAGTGGCAAAATTCACAGAGACAAAGCGTGGCATGGGGCTGGGAGAAAGCAGAAAGGGGAGTTTGTGTCTAACGAGTACAGAGGCTCAGCAGGGGAAGATGGAAACTTCCAGAGGCAGCGGATAGTGATGGATATGCAGCAAGAACGTACTTAAGCCACTGAGCTATACATAAAAAATCGTTAAAATGGTAAGTTTGATGTCATGCGTATTTCACGATGATTTTTTTAAATGGGAGGTAAGACAGAACGTGGCACCATGAAAGCTAGACC
The DNA here is from genome assembly GCF_000164805.1 of Carlito syrichta. Taxonomy (NCBI): domain Eukaryota; kingdom Metazoa; phylum Chordata; class Mammalia; order Primates; family Tarsiidae; genus Carlito; species Carlito syrichta. The sequence goes on along the minus strand of NW_007249651.1, from coordinate 148,561 downwards.
AAGAGAAGCATCTTTGCCTGGGACGGTGAGAGAGAAGACTTTTCTTGTAGAGAACGTGTCCCACTGGTTTTCTGATTTCTCACCCACAGCCCCTAACAGACGGTTACTTATGCTGCTCCTGTGACCATTTGCATTTAGAGGCAGGATGTTTTAAAGGATGCTTGAGCAAGAGGCAGCGTGGTCAGAAAACCTGAGGACGGGTGGGGGGGTCTCTCGCAAACCCTTTTGGCCATGGAGGTGGGGCAAAACTGGCTCAGAACCAGCGATCCAAGACTGCCCAGAACTCCTGAGTGGGCACCCCCGTGAGAGGTGATCCCATCCTGGCTCTCAGGCTACCTTCCAGGCTGCTTTGAGCTTCGTTGCTGAAGTGCACCCGCAGAACAGTGGGAACGACATGCTTTTCCTCAAGGGCAGGGAATGACGTTCTGCACGTCATAACTCCAGAGGCACCAGCCAGCCTGGCCAGGAGCAGGGTAAGCCCAGCAGAGTCGTTGACTCCCAGAGAGGAAAAGACCCTCCGTTAAAAATAAGCTCACCCCTAATTCCCACCAAAACCGGCTCGCTTGACTCCTTTTAATAAAAGATGAAGGCATTTGCAAACCTTCTTTATGGTGCCGTTTTTCTGGTCCAGCCGTCCCTGAGCCATTTCATTGACTAACATGCGTGCCTGGAGTCGCAAGGAGGGTGTCTGCACGTGGGCCGAAGAGAACCACAGTGTGCCTCCTCTTGTCCACCGCCCTGCCTGGAAGAGTCACAGTGCTTTGCTCCCCCTCATCCTCTGGCTGGAGAATGTGACCACGGACCATGTGGGGCTCCACGGAGTCTAGAGTCTGGGGAATCGTCTGTGCCTTCACCTCGGTGGCGACAGTCTGGAGTCAGATCTTCCAGGGCGAAGAAGCGCTCAGGCCAGTAACTGTGCACCTCTCCGTGTTTGAAGCAGAGCCAGGCAACATGCAGCCCCTTTGTCGTGGAAAGCTGGGCTTCTTCCCTGAGGCGATACACAAGGTCTTGGGAGTCTCAGCATCGACCTACTGGGTACATTGATGCTGGATGGAAGAGGAGGGTCCCAGGGGCCCACTGGTGACTGACGTCATCACAGGCGCAAGGCCCCCTGCGTACAGGAACCCCAGAGGGGAAGCTGAAAAGGAGGCTCCGGGTGAAGCGTTCGGTGCGGAAGCACCAAGCTGGACCTGGGTCTTTTAACCACGCATGTGAACGTCAACGGTGAATGACTAGTGAAAAGTCCTGGTGCTGAGAAGAGGCCTAGCCCTTGGAGGAATCAGGAGATGTGGGGTGGGGGAAGCGGAGGGTGGAGTTATTTACAAGCTATTCAGCATGCCCCTCTGGTGCTTGGGTAGAAGTCTCTGAGTTTTCATTTTCCTTCCCAGCTAAGAAAACGTGGGAACCCTCAAAACATGACAAGCAAAAGAGCATTAAAAATACCTCCTCGGAGCCAGGCTTGGTGGCTCAGCCTGTCATCCCACGCCTTTGGGAGGCTGAGGTGAGTGGATTGCCTGAGCCCGCGGGTTCGAGACCCGCCTGGGCAACGAGACCTCATCTCTACAATAAATCAAAAATAAATCAGCCGGGCGTGGTAGCGCGTGCCTGTAATTCCGGCTACTCAGAAGGCTGAGTCGGAAGGATCGCCGGAGCCCAGCAGGTCGAGGCTGCGGTGGCCGGGAGCAGCCTCTGCACTCCAGTCTGGGCGACAGAGTGAGACTCCAACTAAAAAAAAAAAAAAAAAACACCTCCTTGTATTCTGCAGGTCAGAGTGCCTTTTGTTTGTCTCTCCTTCTCCCAAGAATAAAGTGCCATGTCTACCGAAACAGGCTCCCGGCCCTGGTGGCAGGGACAGGTGCTTAAATCTCTCTGGGTCTGACTGAGCACGAGGCGGTTAACAGGCTCTCGGTGAGCACCTGCTGGCTGCCGGCTGAGTTCTGCTTGGAACACCTGGCAGCATTCCTGGGAAACGAAGCAAGGGGAGGAAACGCCTTTGCAAGCTCAGAACACCACGTATGTCTTGGATGCCTGGATTTAGCTGGCTCCCAAGGGATCTAAGCGGGGCCACGAGGCAGTGAAAGAGGGAGGGGCACGAAAGCCCGAGGCAGCCTCATTCCAGTCTTGCCTCCGTGTCCCTCGGCCTCTGCAGCTTCTCGCGACGTGGCCTTGCTGGGGTCTGCATCAATATGGTCCTCTTACCAGAAAGCATGAAATGAATAGATGCGAGGTAAGAGGCTCTGGAGGGTGGGGTGGCGGAGCACATTCTGCAAAACTGGAATTCTGGTGGAAAAATCGTGAAATGAAATCTGGCATTTTGTGCTCCCCGTATGTGGAGAGATAAAACTCCCTTCCTTCCTTCACCACCACAGGATGGTGAAAACGGGGAGAGAACCTCGAGGTGTCCGGAGAACACAGTGGGTGAGATGGGCGTGGAAGGGGTGCCTGTCCAACCTGCTCTGACCCTGAGGGACAGACGCTCCTAGAAGAGGAGCCAGAAGAGGGGGGTTGGGCTCTACAAATGAGTTTCCTCTCTTTTGCCAGGGCAATAAGCGCCTGCCTCACGGGGTGGTTCTGAAAACACATGAGATCACGCATGCCAAGTGACTGGGAGGGTGCCAGGGGCGGCCGATGGAAGATGAGTACACCCTTTCCTTGTATTCTCCCTGGCTTTCTCCAAAGGCCCGTCTCCCCACGCCGCCTGCCCTCAATCACAACCCAGCATGGCCATCACTGAGGTGTTTGAAACCAGAAGGCATTTCCACCAGCTCCATAAATATTTCAAGCTTGTTTGGCATCATGACTCTTACTCTTTGTTTAGTATAGATATGCTAGAATTGGCAACACTAAAGCAATTATCTGTGAAATTATCCCCAAATTATATTAGCATGCCCATGGAAGCATATTTTGCATGTGAATTAATAGTTGGTGGCTTCAACAGAACGGCCTCTAAAATGAGTCCCAAGGAAACCATTGAGTGATTATTTATTTCAGCAATTTCAGAAACTATGCAACGTGTGTGCGTGCCATTACTATAAAAACATCGGAAGGAGGGAAAAAATCGACAAGCAGGCTGAAAATAGGTAAATAATTCCTTGAGATGGTTATGGTCTCTATTTTAGGAGCAGATGTTCTTTACCATCCTACTGTCCTTGCACTTGCTGTTTTCACATGCTGTCTAAACACAGGACATCAGTGGAAGTTCTGCTCCCTAATTTAAGCCTAAAAGTTCTGTTTTGAATGATTCCTCTTGTGTGATTGGAAGGATGATACACTGGTCACATTGGCATTTGAACCCATGGATGATGTGCAGAAAGAATGTGATTGGAACCAATTGGCAGAAGTCGGTGGCATCGACCAAGCAACCTTTTCTCTGTCTTTGCTTTGCTAATGGGACACCTTAGGTCCGGCTGGGGCACTTGGGAGAAAAATATCAGAAGGGACATAAACATCCACCATAGCATTGATGTGCCCTTTGCAATTTACATTAATTCCCATTTTGATCCTTGCTATAAAATTGAGACCAGAGTTGAAATGGCTAACTCCAAAACTCCCCTATGTGAGAGATGGAGCTGAGATTGATCAGAGACGTACTATTCCATCTCTGTCTGTGTTTTCAGTATAAAGAAGCCAAGGAGCTTATTTAATCTAACTCAGTATCTAACAGAGAAAGCCCGTGCATGGTAAAGTTAATGTAAAAAGATCAAGGGTAACGAGTATTGGAGAGGATGTCAAGAAAAGAGAATCCTTCATGCTGTTGATGAGAATGTAAATTAGTGTAAAACAGCATAGTGGTTCCTTAAAAAAAACCAAAAACAGAACTACCATAGGATCTGGCAACCCATTTCTGGGTCTATGTCAGAGAAAATGAAATCAGTATGTCAGATGAGTGGATAGAGATAATGAATAAAGAAAGTGTTGGAGGCTGGGCCTGGCGGCTTATGCTGCCTAGTGGCTCAGGCTTGTGATATCAGCACTCCGGTTGTGGCTGGCGAAGCACTTCAGCCCAGGAGTTTCAGACCAGCAACACAGTGAGACCTCATCTCAAGCTTAAAAAAAAAAAATCAAAAATTTGGCCAGACATGGTGGTGGTTGCCTGTCGTCCCAGCTACTCAGGAGGCCGAGGGGGACGGATCACCTGAGTCTAGCAGGTTGTGGCTACAGTGAGTCAGGACCATGCCACTGCACGCCAGTCTGGGTAAAGAGCAAGACCCTAACCCTAAAAAAAAGAGAGAGAAAAAAGAAGAAAGAGAGAAAGAGTTGTACACATACGCACACACAATAAAATTGTATCTGGCCTTTAAAAAGCACGAAATCCTGTCACTTGGGGTAAAAGAGATGAACCTGGAGGAGTTTCTGTTAAGTAAAATAAGCCGGGCACAGAGAGGCAGACAGTACATCATCGCATTTCTATGTAGACTCTAAAAAGTTTTAACTCACAAATGCAGGAAGTAGAATGGCGCTGACTAGGAGCTGAGATAGGGAGGGGGTGTTTGTCAAAGAGTATGACGTTTTGGTTAGACACAGTGAATAAATTCAGGAGATCTGTTGGCATGAGTGGCGAATATAGTTATTAATACTGTACTATCTATTTAGAAATTGTTAAAAATTGTGCAGCATAGTTTATAAAAGGTAGGTGATGAATAGGTTAGTTTGATTTAATCATTGCATGCATATATATATATATGAAAGCATCAAATCACACTCTATACATATATGCAATCTTTGTCAACTATACCTTAGTAAAACTGGAGGGAGAGCTCTAAAGGGGGGAAAAAGTAAAATCAGACGAATCTAAAAAGTGAGCGTAGTAAGTATTCAGAAAACACCAGCTGGGGAAGGAGGCCACCTATCTGACCTTGAGGGACGTTATTTCTGGCCAGGCAGACAGCAAAGGGACAGAGAACAAGAGGGGTCAGTGTGGGCAGGGGAGGAGCAGACAGAGCCGTGGATGTCAGAGGCAGACCGGCCGTGCCTCAGCCAAGAGATGGGACCCGATGTGTGTCCCAGGAGGAAAAGCAAACACCGACACCAGGTTGAGGAAAGGGAAGTGCGCTGCGCAGAAGGACGAGCCCGTGGAAATCTCGGAGGCTGAGCATTGTGCTCGGGAAGGGTGAGTCAGGTACTGGATGGAGCCACGCCCAGAGGGGACCGGCTCAACCTGGGAGGGACGAGGAAGGTCCCAGGCTCAACGTGCGGACTCCACTCTGCAGCCCTGGAGTGGCCAGGCCAGTGACACTGTGTGACAAGTAACCGTTGCTTCAAGTAACGGGAGGACACACGCTTGCAGGAATCTTTCATCAAGTAGAAGTGCAACCATGCACTGCAACGTTTCAATAGACTGTAAAATTACAGTACCATATCTCTGCTGTGCCTTTTCTGTGTTTAGATACACAAATATATACCAACGTGTTACAACTGCCCACTGTATTCAGTGCAGTCAGCAGCCTGCAGGGGTTTGCAGCCTAGAAGCAATAGACCATGCCGCATGGTATAGGTGTGTATGAGGCCAGACCATCGAGGTTTGTGCAAGTTCACTGTGTCACATGAGGACAAATCACCTCCCTGTGCATTTCTCAGAACACATTTCTACCGTTACGAGCCACATGGCTGTAGAAGGGAGTCTCAGGAAACATGATTCTCACACTCCAATACTTGTCTTCAGTGGGAGAAAAACTCGAAAGTTGCACCTGAGCCGTAAGCTCTGTCTTTTGGACTGCTGCCGGGAATGGGTAGTTGCTGATACCTGTGACTGGTAACGTTTGCCATATTCTCCTTTCTCGCAACATTTTAGAGGGCTTCTGTTCATACCCGCGTCGGTTGGTAGGGGTGCATTGCACATGAGAACACTACTTGTCGTGGTCACAAACAAACTCGGCGAGTGCCTCCGAGAGTTGGTGTAGACGAAGGGGGACAACAAGAGTCTTGATCGTGGGGCCCCCATGGTGTTGGGATAACGAGAGACCAAGGGACCCAGCATCCTGACCTGGCTTGCATGGTGCTGCTCCCTCCACACCGCTCCCAGGAGGAGGCTGGTCGTCTCTACTTGCTGGGACTCCAGGGCATTCCTGAAAAGTGGGATGTTGAGTGCTAAAACCAGGGAAATCCCAGGAGGACCAGGAGCTGCTTATCACCCCACTCCCCAGATAGGCACAAAAGTCAGTGGAAAATAGGAACCCAGAGCTCCCGGATTGGAGGTTGTTTCCTAAAACCTTCACGTGGTCTTCCTGAGTAAACGGTACAGAGTGGAGATGGGCACACGCGCACATTCAGAATCAAGACCCCAGATGGCCATCCAGGAGGGTCTTCCTGCCTGACTCCCAATGCCAGCTGCAGGAGCAAGCGGCGGTGCCATATGACTCCAACGGCTAGACCATCCAGGTTTGTGTAAGTTCACTCTGTGATGTTTGTATCCCAAGTGCAGTGTAGAGAGCACAACTTGCCCTGCTGGCAGGACCCTTGCAGCAGAGGAAACAGGCACAGAATGCCGCGAGCATCCAGCCCACGGCACCGCTGCCCACAAGGAAACTACAGCAATCTTCACAGTGTTCCCTTCTCTTGGGAAGAAGAATGAGGCATGGGTGGAGCATTGGTTCATCCCCTCGCTGGCCATGGAGTATGCATCTAGTATGCGCCAGGTGCTATCTACACATTGAGTAGAGGGCCCTAAAACAAAACAAACAAGTCTTGCCACCATGGAGCTTATATTCTCGTAGGACAAGACAGGAATAAGTATATACATATAAGGTTAGGTGGCACAAATGCTAAGAGGAAAAATTAAGGAGGGGAACGTCAGGGTTGTCTTTTAAAAAGTGAAAAAGGAAACTCTGGCTGTTATGATGTCTGAGAAGAGACTGGGCAGAAGCATGGGGCTGAGCCACCTGGCTTTTTGCGGGAAGACTTTTAGGCAAAGGCAAACAGAATGACAAGTGCAAAGACATGGAGGCAGGTGACGCTGTCTTCCCACAGCAGCGGAAGGCCAGGGTGCCTGGGGAGAGCGACCGGTAGGGACACCAGAGTGGCGCTGGAGCCCGCCACGGAGAGCGCTCAGGGCCACTGCAGAGGCAGCTCCACCTCCCGTCTGTGGGAGCAGGTGGGCGCTCTGTCTTCTGTTTCGAGGACTTTGAAGAGGATTGACTATACATGGAAAAGATAGATTTAATGTAGATGAAAAATGTAGATGAAAAATGATGGTGGCTTGCAAAAAGGTGGCAGCCGTGAATGAAAAATGGCTGGGGTTGGGATACTTTCTTGAAGTTAGAGTCAACCAGATTTTCTGACAAAATTGATGTTGGGTGTGAAAGAAGAGGTGCCTCACAGATGGCTGTAAGGTATCCAGCAGAAGAGAGTTAAATCACAAACTGAGATGGTGAAAACGGCGGAAGGAGCAGGCCCTAGGCTGGAGGAATCAGAAGGTGAGGTTGGGATATTTTACGTGTGAGATGCCAAACAGCGCTTTAGACGGAGTTGTAGAATGGGGAACTGAACTCCCATGTGTGGAGTCTGAGGAAAGGGCCAGGTGGAGCTGTAAACGGAGAGACCTTAGCATACAGGTAGGCCCTGGCACTGAGGGGGCTGGTCCTTGACGGGGCTCTGAGTTACCGGTCCTGCCTCTCTGTGAGATGTACCCATAATGTGAAGAGACTTTTTAGTGGGCATTGAAACACACACCCATGAATTGTAGCACTTCCAAAAACAAAGAGTCGCCTCAGGAAGTCCATACCCTGCTGTGGTTCAAAATCCTTTGGTTTTTTGTTGAGGGACCCTCAGACCCTCCTCCTTTGAGCATTCTTAGTGCAAGCTGATCTCTAGCTTTTCAAGATATGTTGTATATGTCAATAAACTTTTTTTTTTTAGTTGGAGTCTCACTCCGTCGCCCAGACTGGAGTGCAGTGGCCGCTCCCGGCCACCCCAGCCTCAACCTGCTGGGCTCCGGCAATCCTTCCGCCTCAGCCTTCCAAGTTGCTGCAACTACAGGCGCGCGCTACCACGCCCGGCTAATTTTTTGATTTATTGTAGAGATGAGGTCTCACCAAGTTACCCAAGTGTGTCTCAAACCCGTGGGCTCAGGCAATCCACTCACCTCAGCCTCCCAAGGTGCGGGATTATAGGCTGAGCCACCAAGCCAGGCTGTTAATAAACTTTTAACAGAATAGTTTCAACTTTACAGAAAATATTTGCAAAAGTCACATAGAGTTTCCATCTATCCGCTAGTCTCCTCTGTTACTAACAACATGCATGAGTCTGACACCTTTATCACAACTAATGAACCAACGTTGATATATTATTATTAGGTGACTTTTACACTTTTCCAAATTTCTTTAGTTTTGATCTAACATCTTTTATCTGTCCCAGGGTCCCACATTTCATCATCTTGTCTCTCTAAGCGCCTCTTGGGTATCACAGTTTCTTGACCTTTTCTTGTCTTTGAAGACCCTGACAGGGATGAAGCTTCCTGGTCAGACACTTTGCAGAACGTCCCACAGTTGGGATTTGTCTGATGTTTTCTCATGATTAGATTTGGGTTGTAAGTCTTGTGGAGAAAGAGGGCAGCTTTGTTTTGGCTATTCTGTGTCCTTTGCCTTTCCGTGTAAATTTTAGAATGACTTTATTGGCATCCACACAACAGTTTAATGAGTCTTTGGGAATTTATGGAATCTATAAATTACATTGAGAAGAATTGAAATCTTGACAATATTGGCTCTCCCATTCATGAACATACTCTCCCCATTTATTTAAATGTTTCTATTTCTTTCATCAGTTTTTGTAGATTTCTGCATACACGACTTATAGGTTGTTAGATTGACAAGTGTTTCATTTGGGGGAGTGCTATTGTAAATGTGTTTATTAGCACTATTTTATATTCTCATTGGTCATTGCTGATATACAGGGAGGCAACTGACTTTTCCTTTTTGCATCTCTCAAAAAGAACCTCCATATCCACTAGCAGTCACTCCCATTTCCCCATCTCCCAGTTCCATGGCAGCCACTAACCAGCATTTGTCTCTGAAGTTTTACCAATTCTAGACATTTCTTATAAGTGAAACCATGCAGTATATGGTCTTTTGTAGCAAGCTTCTTGCACTTCACATAAAGTTCAATGTTCATGCGTGCAGCAGTATCGATCTATCCTTCGTTCTCTTTTCTATTGACAAATACTATTTCACTGTATGGTTAGACCACAGTTTTGCTTATTCACTCATTTTTATGCTGTTGTGAATAATGCCTCTACAAACATCCGTGTACAGGCAAAAATTTTGTAATCCAAAAATGGAATTTTATTTTAATTGAAGCTCTATATAATGCTAAGAGAATGTCTCAAACATTATCAGTAACACGATGACAAAACCAGTTGGTTTATGCAGAGGGAAACTATGAATATGAGTTTGTTTGAAGTTACAAGAAATAAGAGGAGATTTTCATCTACTTTTCCCAGTTTCTTTCAGTGGGGACATTTTGAAAATCTAAGTATAATGTGGCATTCAGGAATTGGCAATGCTACAATCCACAAGCCATATTCAGATTTATTCAGCTTTGTTTGTACTCGTGTGTGTGTGTGTATTACATCTTTACAAGTTTATCACCTGTTAGTGACACCCAGACCCTACAGCCAACACTCTGGAAAGTTCCAGCACCACCCGAGCCCGTCTTGTGTTTTCAGCCCCACTTACCTTTCTTCTAGTCCCTCAGTCCCAACCCCTGTGTATAGTATTATATTCCCTTATTATTATTTCAGTGTCAGTGTGATCAGTAGTAAAGATGCCTCCCACATTCTGATGTTAGTAATTTGGGCCTCTTCTCTTTTTCCGAGACAACCATGAATTCTTGGCCTGCACCATGAACCAAGATCTATGACCGCACATCCCAAGAGCCAGTTGACCAGCCCCCATTTCTGTGATAGGCTGGGCAGGCTGTGCACAGACCCACCCTGCCTGTCCTGTAAGAAGATTCCACATCTCCATGTTTGAGGTAAGGTGACTGCCATGCCACAAGAGGAGGACATTCCCCTCCCTACTGACGCTGGCCCTGTAGCGTCCCAGGGTACAGAACTGTGAGGAATGAATCCCTGTTGTTTATAAGACTTTCAGTGTATAGTATAGGTTTTAAGTGGCCCAAAAGGACTGAGACACTGCTTTTTTTTTTGCACATGTGAATATGTAACCTGGCGTAAGTGATCCCTTGATGACGGATGGAGAAGAAGGTCTGAACATGTGCAGCCAGCGGCCACTGTGTCACCAATGATCATTTCAAAAGACAGACTTAGATTGTGCTGATTTTCTCTATTGTTTTCCTGTTTGTAATGCCTTGAATTTTCCTTCTAATTTTTACTTTTTCCTCTTTCTTCTGTTTGCTTTAAGTTTACTTTTCATCTTCTTTCTCTCATTTTCCAAAGTGGAAGCTTCATTTTCGATTCTATATTTTTCCTCTTTACTAATATATGTATTTAATTCCATAAATGTCCTTCAAGGTACTGATTTATTCACATTCCATATATTCTGATAAAGTTATATTTTCACTTTTATATAATTCAAACATTTAACATTTATCTTGAAACTTATTTGACCTACAGGTTGTTTAGAAGTGTCTTGCTTTATTTCCAAGTAATCAGGGTTTTTCCAGCTACCTTTGTGTTACTTATTTCTAGTTTAATTCCATTGTGGTCTAAAAACATACTTTGTGTGATTTCTATATTTTTTTAATTTGTTCATATGTGTTTATGGCCCAGAATTTGGTCTGTGTTGGCAAATATTTCATGTGAGCTTGAGAAGTATGTGTGTTCTGTAGTTACTGGATGAAGTCTTCCACAAATGTCAATTAGATCGTGCTGATTGATGGTGCTTTGCTGGTCATCTGTATCCCTGCTGATTTTCTGCCTGCTTTTTCTACCTGTTACTGAGTGGGGTGTTGAAATCTCCAACGATCACAGTGGATTCGTCTTTTTCTCTTTGCAGTTCTATCAACTTGTACCTCCTGGATTTTGACACTCTGTCATTAAATACATGCCAAAAAGGATTGTTATGTCTTCTTGGACAACTGAACCCTTTGTAACTATATAATGCCTCTTTTTAGCCCTGATATTTTTTCTTTTTCTGAATTCTACTTTGTCTGATATCAGTAAAGCTATTCCAGCTTTTGTTTGATTATTGTAAACACACGTAGCTCCCACCATCCCTTTACTTTTAACCCACTCAAGTTAAAAGTAAAGTTGAAGTAATATTTTTAAGCAGTATATAGTTGGATCTTTTTCTATACACTCAGAATCTCTGTCTTTTACGGTCTGTACTCAGACCATTCATACCTAAATTAATTATTAATATAATTGGATTAACATCTATTATCTTTTTAATTGTTTCCTTTTGTTGTCTTTGTTTTTTTACAGTCTTCTTTCATTTTAATTCAGCCATTTGCATGATTCCATTTCACCTTCTCTAGTATTGTATATTATTTAACATTATTTGTAAAATTTTTGGTGGTCAACCTATAGTTTACACCATGCAAAAAGCTTAATGTCTTGTTCATCTGCCATGTCTGCCACAGGTCAGTTCTGGGTCTGTTGCTAGGTGTCTGCAGCTCTACTTTCTTCTTTGCTATTCTGGGACTGGGGCTGAAGGAGCAATCCTTATATGGGCCATGCTGGCCTCAGACACAGGAAAAATAGCAAGGAGCAGGGGCACATCACGTGTGGCTCTCAGAGCTTCCACTCAGACTTCGCATGCCTGCACAGCCAGGTCTGGCGTCGACAGGGAGGGGAATGTCCGCCTCTCACGGGAGGGCAGTTGCCTCACCTCACACATGCAGATGTGGAATCCTTACAGGGCAGGCAGAGTAGAGCAAGTCTACACACAGCCTGCCCAGCCTATCATAGAAATGTGAGCTGGTCTACTGGCTCCTGGAGTTGCGGGGTCAGGGACCTTGGCTCATTGTGGTGAGAACTCATGACCCAGTCTCCTGGAAAGCCCGTTAACTCCACTCTGCTCAGGCCAAAAGGCAGCATGTCCCCAGTGGCCATCACCACGGGCCTGGGAAAGGTTCTTAAAAATTTCTTATTCCTCTTATCCGAGGGATTTGAGTACATGGAGGCATACCTTGCTTCTCTGTTGCTAGACAGGAGAATAAGCAAACAGAAAAGATTTGAATTCATAAAGCTTTCTTCAAGGCTGAGTTTTGGAGATGCTCTGATGGTGACTCTGACACCAAGCACGCCTCCCTCACAGACACCCACGGGGAATTCCAGGAGTCCGCGCTCCACGGTGGACGATCCCTCGCTGGCCTTGCCGGCGGGCCGCTTCAACAGCTGTGGGAGTCGGTCAGAGCACGGGGTGGGCTTATCGGTGACTGGGAGATCTCCCTGGAAGTTGGGACAGACGGAGCTGGAAAGGAGAAGTCGAGCCAAAGCAAAGGGGAGGGAGAGAGACACCAAGACAGAGTCACGGCGTGCCCTTTCTCACACGCTCCGAACACAAGCCAGGGCCCCCTCTGGGAGACGGCACAGCCCAGGGACAGACAGACACGCGCACCTGTCCATTCACCGCCGATCCACGGTCATGGGGGCAGGGGTGGAGAACGAGCGGGCCTGGCTGTTGTCCTCGGCTGACCACTCGGGGAGGGTCGCTTC